>NC_064416.1:39865000-40035000 GCF_023375975.1 Astyanax mexicanus | reverse complement strand
TAATTCATTAACAACAAATATGTTATGGCTATATCAGACTAAATATTAAACTTCTACTATAGGTTAATTATTTTCATTGGAATGCTGTAACTGATAGGTAATAACTTACTGGAGAAAAGCATGATTATTTTCCTATATTTAGTCTATTTAGAATAAGATAAAGCTGTGTCTGCGTATTCTTGAAGTCTTAACATGCCTTAAATTAGTTTAGCTTTAATTTGTCTGGCATGGTGTTGCCCTCATGCAAAACTATGTTTGGTTGTTACACTATTCCATACTGTACCAAATGTATTTATTTATGTGTTTTTAATATAACTTTACAAGGCATATCTGTGTTCAAAACAATGTGACGTACAAGTGGGTCATAAATAAAAGAAAATATGTTTACATGCAAGAATATGAAAAGTAAAAATTGGCTGTTCATATTCTTACTATATTCTTGTTGTAAGCTTGATTAAAACATTGTTTTTAAATTATTTGCTTTTGGGCAGCGTTATGTAGTTGGACCGTGCCTGCATGTTTTGTCTGCTTCCTTCCTCTAAAACATCTTAATTTAAATGACCAGTTTCGTATCTAAAGTCAAAATAGAAATGTGATATATACACAGGGACTCCAAAGCTTTCAAAAGTTCTAATTCCGAAAGAAATTCTTAAAAATGCCACAGACAGCAATGACAATTCCAAGTTTTAAGCGTACCTATTTAACAACAGAATAACAACAGAATATTTGTATTAGACCATATTTTCACCAGAATATCAGATTTAACAGCTCCAATTTGTTAACTAAACTACTTTGTGTTTTCTGGTTAGATAAACCACATGAATCAATGTACTTTAGCGTCACCAACTTTACTGCTTCCACCTCTGTGTGGGTGAAAGGCGCTGCTGTCCTTGGGTCACATTGAAATGTGGCATTAAAATCTAATAATGCTGTATTTTATAGCTGTATTTCACTGCCCACAGGACCAGATCCTAGATTGGCAGACCATTATATTACTAAAAAGTAAACTAAAAAGTAGCCTTAATTGTAAACTTCTACTATAGCTACTGCACCTAAAGGTGTATTTTATTGGAATGCTGTTTGTGGCTGAAACGAATAAATATTTTGATACTCAACTAATCTGCCGATTATTTTTATTGTAATTTATTTTTATCTTCTTTCATAAATGTCACTGATTTTATGAATCTGCATTTTCTGTGAATCTGCAAAAGAAACGTTTACATATATATTTTTAATACCATAAGATTTTTTTCATACGTAGAGCTGGACAGTATATCTGTTTTATATAGTATCGTGATATGTTATTATCGTATTGGCGATATGCTTTAATAAACATATTGAGGATCTCCTCAGTGCTTAAACAGATTTACAGAGAGTGTAAAAAACCCTGTTAAATTGGATGTCTGATAAAACTGAATAAAAGTCACTGTATTATACATGAGAATATTTAAAGAGCAGTTTTTCAGAATCTGCCACTGCTGATGCAATTTGTTTGCAAAATATTATGATGTCGTGAAAATGTCTTTAAATTTAGTGATATAATACTTTTACCAGCTCTGTCAGTGTGTGATCTTATACACTACAGATGCTGGCTTTAAAACTGTTTTTATTGATGTCAGAATTATATTGTATCGATCCAAATAAAGGAATATGTTGTAATATACATTTTGACCATATCGTCCAGCTGTACAGCTGTATAGTGTATGTTTATTAAAACTGCTCCTAATTATTATTCTCTTATTGCTGAAATTAAGTTTACCCCTGAGTCCCTTAAAATAAACACACATATACAATCCCCTAAAACAATACATTTCTTATATTTTATAAAAAGTACGTATGTGATTTCACATTTTTTTTCACTATTTCACTATGGCAAGCTGATCTAACCTTAAAACACACCAATGATTCATGAACTCAGCTTTTACTGGTAAAATCTCAAATTTAAGATCTCTGATAACTGAATATCTCTATAATTTATGTTTTACTAGTACAAACCCCACATTGATCAGGTCTGAATCCCAAACATCACTTCAGCTCATGCCAATGATATTGAATGGGGCATTGTGTTTGTTTATAGAATACAGGCCAATGTTGTGAGACATTTTATCCCTTTAAAATTTGGCCGGACTAGTTATGGGTTACGGTGACCTTAGGGATATGTTTGTCTGCTCCAGAGAATCAATGGGTATGCACCCAGTGTCTCTACAGTAGCTGAAAAATATCTCAATATTTTTGTATAGATTGTTTCATCAGTGTTGTCGACCTGAAATACAGTTCTGAGGACAGAATCCAGTCTGAAAGCTCTCGGTTTCAGCTTTGACTGTGGTTCAGGGTCTATGGCAAGCACACTTTACTGATTTCCTAGCTCTAACACCCCCTGCTAAACCTGGCGATGAATGGGTGAGTTGAAAAAGGTGTGCTTAGGCAGGAAAGACTCAGTGTGCAGGAATCCAATCTTCCTACCCTAGAAGAACTGGAATCCATCTGAAAATATGATGACGTTAAAATATGAGGAAAGCAGTTTGTGAATGTGTTTGTGTATGATGACATTGAATGTAAGCAAACACTACACAGTGTTTTTACAGTGTATGTGGATGAAAGGTGCTTGACTTTAGGATGATCCTCCCTCTTCCCAGTCTCTCCCCAGTGCATCCTATCACTTGGAGAAAGCACATGCTAGTCTTCACAACTCCCGCACTGGTAATATAACTGTCCAATGGGGATCCAAGCTAGTGGATTAGATTTGAATGTGTATTAGATGTGTATTTTGTTTGCCCTGCTCCAAGTCAGTTAACAAATTGGTTAACTTGGGCTGTTTTCCTCTTGGTTTGGTTTGTTATCACACAGGGAAAATTAAATAAGACCAAAATATATCACAACAAACCATGTGAGGTCAGAGCTTTCTGGGAAGCAAGACCCCTTTTAGCTAAATACAAAAAGAAGTTCCTTTCCTCTGGACTAATGCATATTTCTGTATATGGAGCAGCAGCAGAGATTTGTAGGCATTTGTTCATAGCTGTCATAATTATCTGGGAAGTTATAACTAGCTATAGGAGCCATTTAGCTCATACTTGCAAAGTACACATAAAAGCTTGGTTGAGTTGAGCACACAGGTGCATCATGCAGCTTCTAAGCAATCTAAACAATGTCTGTGTTTAAAAAAAAAAAAAAGCAATTAATTTGTCTCTTTCTCATTACTGTACTTATAGTTTATGCATATCTCCAGTCTCTAAAAGTGATGATAAAGCATGCATATGGTCGCTTAATCACTTGCCAGAGTAGTTAATAGAGTTTAGCTGAGTTGAACATTTTACCTCACAAGCACAAACATATGTTACAGGCCTGTTGCCTATGGAAAATAATTGGGATAGTGTTTTGATGTAAATACAGAACAGACGTGCTTCATCCCTTTACAGGCTCGGATGAATGTTGGATGCAAGTACAAAACAATTCCCTGATGTAAACAGTGGACAGATCCTCTCGCTGTAGCTTTAAAACTTTTTTTCTTTTTCTTTGCGCTGAAAACAGAGCGAGAGGCTTTTGGCCATTGTAACGAGCCTCTAGAATTAGGCTTTTTGGCGACGCTCTCGCTGAGGTCATGTGGAATGTATTTCCTGTTTGGGTCCCTTCAGTTTGGGAATGAAAGGAAAAAAAAAAATCGTGACTTGCTGCTCAATTGATGGCGGCACAATAATAGTCTCTGAAAGACCAGTGTAGCCTTTCGAGTGCGTCGTAGAGAGCGTGTGCGATTTTGGAAGTTTTACATGACTGCAGACCCACTGAGAACTCTGGCATGCGAGATATTTATAATGTGTCAAAAGATTTGTGGAGTTTTCTACAGGGGTAAAATATAGCTTGGAACCAGTAGAAAGGGGTAAAGGTGGCAGATTTAAGTCTATTGAACATTTTATAGTAGAAATCATGCTGATCTGGGGTCAGAGAATCAAAGCTTGGTTGGATGTGGCTCTGAAGTTTGATAGAGGAATATGACCATAGATGTGAAGAATGTTGGCTTGGTTGAAGCATCAGTGCTAGTCTTGATACTTTAGTGAAGGTGTTTTTCAGATGCATTGGCGAACGCTGATTTGATGCAGATGTTTTGTCGTTCTGTGTAATCGGGTAGTACAAAATGAACCCCAGCCTTTTTTGTTTTGTTTGTGTCTACATTACTGAAGTGCTGGCAGAGCACAAAACGACATGAAGTTTATAGTTCTAGAGGTGAGCAGCAAGACTGTGTTTATCGTTATTGAGAGGGGGTGCATATCATCCAGGCAGTAATTTGCCCTCAGAGGTGTCCTCAGATTCACCCTAAGACTTTAATTTGGGTGTAAATTGACTGTGATGGGCAGCATATTTTCTGATCTTTGTTAGTTGTAAAGATTTGGTATTTAAAATAATAATGCTAAGTCATAAGCTCCATGTTATAATGCAGGTGTTCAAGTCAGCAAATTTAGGGGTGCGCTTTCTGGTCGCAATTTTTCAGGGTATTTTTGTCTGACTGTATTCTTGCTGATAAGTCAAAACATTAAATGTTACAAACAATTATTTCAAAAATATACCACTGCCACAAAATGAATATTCCATTTTATTTGCCAGGACTCACAACCATACTCCTGCCATGATGTGTGCACACAAGGAAATCAGATTTTATTTCAGTATGGTTGAACAGCACCCTGTTTCTTTTTTTACAAACTTTGGTGCAATTTGCTTGGGCAGGTGTGAATACAGTAACAGCACCCAGATGTGCACCAAGACAAGAAAAATAATTAGTTAATTTGTGTTGAGAATGGGGCCAATCTGATTAATTTAACCTGGTACACCACCCAAATAATTACTACACCTACACTGCACAGAAATCTGCACTAGTCCATAGGGCTGGACCCGAATATTCGGGTATTCGGATATTCGTTCGTTGAGTAGGTATTCGGTTTTTAATTTTGGTATTCGGATATTCGTTTTTTTTCTCCTTTCCAGAGTTCCACCTCACTCTAACCACTTCTGTTCTCGCGGGTCCCGTCAGAATAACTTGCGCGCGGGACAGAACTGAACTGTTATTGGCTGGAGCGGGAGTTTAATCCAGACGATGCGGGAGCAAATTAATAAATAGTTAAGAAAACTGTAATAATTGTAAAAAAAAAACCTAAAGAAAACTCTCAATGCGCAGGATGGACCGACACACACACGCACACACCGATGGTGTTTGGACTGGGGTAAGGAACGGGACCACACTATTCAGCGCTGCTGTTTTAATAAATATATAAGTAAATTTGAAGCATTAAATGTAGTTTATTTAATTTATACTAGGAACGTGGGGCGGGAGCGGCAGAAATGTGTATGTGGCGGGCGGGCGCGGGATTAAAAGAAGCAATTTTTTTGCGGCGCGGTAACGAGACAGAAACGCGGGAGCGTGGAAGAGTGGGTTTAAAAGTCTCGCGCAGACCTCTATTATACATGATAAAAAAAAATGCAGGCTCTTCGAAACTGATTTATATAATAAAACGTAAGGGGTAATGTGGCAACAGTAGGGGCTAAATCGGTTACAAAAGCCTGGCCTACAAAAATGATGTCTGAACGAATTTCCTCTTATCTAATATAATTTAAAATGGTTTAAAAATGTAAAATAATTTCTAAGCAAACGAAATATTTAATATTGAGCTTATAGCCCAAGTGCAAAAATACAAAATCAGTAATACGGCTATGCCCTCCTTAAACCGAAATAGACCAAGTACAATAACGTCATTAACAATGACTTTCCTCTACTCTAATATAATTTAACATGGTTTAAAAATATAAAATAATTTCTGAACAAACGAAATATTTAATATTGAGCTTATAGACCAAGTGCAAAAATACAAAATCAGTAATATGCCCTGCACAATCCTTTAACCGAAATAGACCAAGTACAGTTTACAATGACTGTCCTCTAATATAATCAACAATGTTTAAGAATATAAAATACTTCCTGAACAAACGTTTTTTTTGTTTGTTTTTTTAAGCAAATAGCCTAAGTGTGAAAACACAAACAGCAATTTACTGGGCTGGCTTGCGCAGCGGAGAAACCGTGCAGCAGCAGCCGCGGTGTGGGGCAGCAGAAATTCCGGGATGAAAACACAAAGAAATCTGGGCTAAAAACACAGAAAAAATATGGGGTGAAAACACAAAAATCCGGGATAAAAACACCAAAAATCCGGGGTGAATATGTCTCGTCGGTCAGAGCAAATTGAACATTTTTCAGTGGATTAAAGGGGCCGTGATTTGCTTTTTTTTTTTTTTTTTTTTTTTTTACCTCATTTTTTAAAAACGAATATTCGAATATTCGCTTCGAATCAGTGCCGAATATCCGGAGCTCAAAAAACGCTATTCGGGCCAGCCCTACTAGTGCAGAACATAAGAACTTCTGCTTGTATTTACTTTCTTGCTCCAACTCTAGACACATCTGGCCAATGAGCAGACAGAATGCTCTCACATGGTTTGTTGTGAGGGCAAAATGTTCATGCTTATATTTAGACTGCAAAAAATCTGGTGTTTCTCAGGTCAGATCTGTAGACATGACTGTCCGTGCTGTTAATTAATAGTTAAAATGACCAGATCGAATTTTAGTGTCCAGATATTACAGACGTATCTGCATGGGTTGCAGTCATAATGGAGTCGGTGTCAGTAACTAACATTTAGTGCTCTTTTTGGACCCCTGCGCTTCTGTCACTCTGGAAACTCAAATGCGCCTTTTGTGTCACTTGTACCTCAAAGTGGGCAGGTTGAGATGCATCTATAAAAACCTGAAAATCGCATTTTAAACCTGTTAACTGAATCAGACTAAAGACTAAACAAGCTGTAGGTGTGAAAACTCCCTAAATTAGCTTTAAACTTGCATGCCTCTAGTTGCAGTGTGCATGTGTGATGTATCAGGGGAAAAAATCATTCACATTGCTGACAGATATTAGTAATTCACAAGTAGTAAACAGGCAAGATAGCCAAAATCTGAGGGAAAAAAAATGGTTAATGAAGCTTGTAATTTCAAAAAATAGCTGTACATTCTCTGTCTCTCTAGTTTCTGTCTCTCTAGTTCTCTCCACTTCTAGTTTTCTGCATTCTCTCTCTCTCTGCTCTCTGTTTCTCTCTCTGTCTGTCGTATGTCACAATGGAATCTTTTCATGAGGGAATGGGGGGAGTGTCCTAACAAACAGCAGATTAGGAGCTCTGCCTCTTGTTTCATGTTTCTTTTATTTTCTGCCGCTCTCGCTGTGAAGTGGAAAAAGACGATACATGGAGTAAATGAGTCATCTTATTAGATTAAGTTGTAGTGTTTTTTTGTGAACCTGAGTGCAGAGGTTTGCAGTGTGACGATATTTTGCTATTACTGTGATAAATGAAGACGTGGTAACATTTTCTGAGAGTGTCTGAGGGGAGTGTAAAGGTGTGGGTGTTTTAGCCCTATGCAACATAGTGTTGGGCAGTATAACTAAATATGCCTGGACTTGTATATAAGTTTGTAACTTACCCTACTGTCAGGAGTATGTAGAATATAAAACATTAGGGCTTTAAATGAATGGCTTTGGTTACTATATGCTTTAATATTTCCCACAAAATTTTACAACACATAAAGAAATCAGTCTGCATTTGCAGGAAAACAGTTGCAGAGTGTAAACAAATTTAACTGTGCAACATATTAAATATAGAACTTGAAAAAGAGAGATGCCATCTGTTAAATATTTTAACAGTTATAAACAGACTATAAACAGACCTAAAACACTCAAGTATTTAAAGCGATATTTCTCTAATATTCTCTTGCACAATTAAGATACAGTGTTACAGCTACAGCTTTTTTCAGCTATGTTACGATATGCTGGTAGATGAACAATGCGCACTGGAGGTGTGCTACTTACCCTCTCCTCCCTCAGAGCAGACTGAAGAACAGAACAGGGTGCCTGATTAAATGTACCTCATTTTTCGCACTGTAAGGCACACCATATTATAAAGCACACTATCAATGAACATCTGTTTTCTGGTCTATTTTCATACATAAGGAGTGCTGGAGAACTAAACTGAAACTCCTGTTTAACAATGTACTTCAGCTGAGTGACTTTACTGCTTCTTACAACCTGACTGGTAGAACTCATACATAAGGCGCACTGACGATTTTTGGAAAAGATCAAATGATTTTAAGTGTGCCATATAGTGCGGAAAAAAAACAACTGTATTCACTTTAATACATGCAAATAAACACAACAGCAACATACAAGTCAGCTAAAGTGATCAACTTAACTTCACAGTAAAATACAACATTAATACAAAGTAGAACAGAATACAACTACTATCATGAGTTTTTAAAATGATGACGATATTATTGTGTACGATGCATTATGGCGCACCTCTAGGCAACAAAAACCAGTGAAAAAGTAACAACGTCAGCCCATAACAGCATATTACAGTCATTAGAGATGGATATGATCACTGTGCTGATATCAACAGAGAGGGCGGGTTGGGATATCGGAAACCACACACACTCTCACTGTGTGATGTGGTGATGGTGGTGGTTTGTTTCTTCCTGTGGGGTAATTGAGTGTTTGAGTAGTTTGAGCATGATCGCCTACTTTCCTCAGAAGCTCGCCTTAAGTGAAGTTTCTGTAGAGGAAAAGTCTTTTCATGTTTCTTCAGTAGTTATCCAGGTATGAAACTAAATTGTGAGAAGAACCACACTAAAACTTATTGGTCCATCCAGCGTCCATCAGCACAGGAACTGAAGTGTGTTACTCTGGAAGTCTGGCTGTTGGATTTTGTTTAGTTGAACTTCAGCCTAGATTCTTCAGTACCAGCCTTAAAACATTCTTCCACTCACACCTTTTGTAGTCGAGTTGTTCTAGTGGCTTTAACGTGTCGGAGCAACGTTTGAGGCCATCTTTCACCTTAAAGTAAAAATGATGTCATTGGAAAAACTGGTGTTACAGGATGGGACCTCGGTTCTCCTCTTCACCTCCAACAGCCACTTAACTCCTTCATAAAGGTTACTTACGGTCATTGCTTGAAGTCTTGTCACTCACAGGTGTTTAAGATACTGATCAGTATTGAGAGAAGAGGGAAGCAGTGTTTTTTATAGAGTTTTTTTAAAGCATCTTCCGGTCACACAATGAACATAAGTAGCTAAACATTGTGAATTGGCTCACTGCTGTGTGGAATGATGTCATAAAAAGCCAATCAGCACCTGTTCTATTTTGCACTCGCATGAATTAAGTGAAAACAGGTAGACCTGCAACTAACAATTAATTTGATAATTGATTAACTTGTTGATTGTTTTTTTTTTATTAATCGATTATTAATCATAGAAAAAGGGGCTAAAAGCTAAATTAGATTTCCAGCATTTTGTTTAATAAGCCAAACTGTCTTTGTATTAATGTTGCAGTTAAACTAAAAATGTTGTATCGTTATTAAAAATTTGTGTTAACGTGAAGAATTAACCTGATAGTTACATTCATTTTATTATCACTATTTAATAACACATCAACATTGTAATGCAAATATATTTAGCTGTGCTTCTCAAGCACTTATGTGCAACTTCAGAGCATTTAAAGCAGCACTAGGTAGGATTTTCTTTGCTTTTTTATCTTTTTAAAGAAGTAAAATTACAGCTTGAAACCCACTGTAGCGCTGCATTGAGGTGTAATAGGAGGAATAGCGGTGCTCTCGTGTCTGTGCCGGAGCTCCTCTGAGCTCAAACCAGACTGTAAGTTTTCCGAGGCGGCCGCGACCAACGCTCACGAGAACTGTAACCTGCTTTCCGACCTTTAGTTCTAACAGTTCTACATGGACTACTAGTTCATTCTTTACAAGCTAACATACAGACACTCTGTCAGAAGCTGGAAAGAGACAGAATATGTATGTGAAAGCCAAAAAACGAGAAAGAGAAACTAATCCGCCTGAAACATTTATTACACTCTACAACTGTAGGGGGAACCCGTAGACACAAAATCTCAATCCTAATTAGTGGAGCTTTAAGGTGGAACGGAAAACTCAGTAAATGTGATTGAGATAAAAGTTGACTAAAAATGAGAGGACATCATGAGAAACATCTTGTTTCACTACTCTAGCAGGCTTTAGTAAAGCCCCAGAGCTGCGTGATTATAACATTGTGCAACTTTTTCTTAAAGTTTTCATCTTTTCTTAAAGTCACATTTGATTTGTTACTTTGCTATATTGTGATTATTACACCACAGCTTTATAAAAAATATAAATAGTATTAAAAAACACGCCTACGTCACAAACTATTTTCTTGAGCCTGACCAGTCCCGAGGAAAGTGATGGGAACTCTCTGGCTTCGGCTAACTCCTAGCTTGGTTGCTAAATGTGAGTTAGAGATACATTTACTAAGAATGAGAAACACATTGTTTATCTACTCTAGCAGACTATAGAAACATTGAGTGAGGGGAAAAAAATAAATTAACTACAAACTTAACATGAATCTCCTTTACCTGTGGCTCCAATATGCATCCATTTCAGTAGTGCTTTACTGCCACATTGGGGGGTAGCAACTGTACTTATGTGCATTTTAATGTAGACCCAACAAATCGATTAGTGAATTTATTGGCAACTATTTTTACTCTATTATAATCAATTTAATGGATGAGTTGTTGCAGCACTAAAATGAAGGATTCCACATCACACGTAATGCTTGGTATCTGTATATGAGCTGTACACCACTGGGATAGTACCATTAACTGAGTTCATTAGAAAATAACTGGCCTCATCTCTCTGTGTACATTTCAGTTATGTGATCTACTGTGGCTTTCTGTTCTCTCTGTTTGGCTTTAATTTTATAATGGACAGTTATGACATGCCTATATATAACTAATGGTTTCAGAATTTGCATGTGGACTTGGGCTTCTGGTGTTCAATGGGCTTTACGTTACATTTTTCTTCTTAAACTTCCTTGTTTCTTTCCCCCTTGTTCTGTGTGTAGAGATGTGTAGACTGGGCTGGGCTTAATCCCAGTTAACAACTGATTGTATATAAATGAACAGTTGAGAAGTATCAACTATAGTATCAATAGTGAAGTTGATAAAAATTCGAACCTAAACCTGTTGGGAAAAGTGATTGCACAGTTTAGAGTTTATTTTCCTGTTTGTACCGAATCCATACAGCATGTCTAATAAGTGAAGGGTATGTTTGTGGGACACCTTGTGCTTTGGCTCCAGTTTTGATCCACAGGCTGGACTGAATCGTATAATTTGATCTTTGTCTCGACTGTGTTATGCGCAGAAGTCCTCTGTACTGTACATTATAACTGTCTGTGAAAGGAAACCTAATATTAAGTACACAGCGTGTTGTTTTTGCTGGTGCCCAGGGCTACGTGATTTGGATGTGAGGAGTGTGAACTGTGGAAGATACAGTCTAACATTTGTTTATAATGGAAACAGTAACTGTTAGGCACTAATATACAGTGCAGCCCAAAACCTGACATTAAACCATAACTTATACTTTCAAGACACACTGAAGCCTTTAGTATAAGTGATTTGATCTTGTTTAATACAGAATTGTGAGAAGTTGTCTAGCCATGACAGTTTGGTATCTGTCAAAGTGGCTCAGTTTCTTAAATTAATTCAGATTACTAAACAAACTAAACAAGCCCAGCAACTTACCTGCAATCAACCCAGATATTTCTTTTAGTATATCTAATGTGTTTAGTTCATGAAATTCTTGTTTTTACTAGGGCTGTACAATAAACAATATTTTACAATATTTAATGCCATATATGTATTCACAACAAACATGTCAAAAGAGTTGTTATAACATTGTAAATAAGAGAAAACTCAAATTGTATTGCATTTGAGAGCACACTGCATACTGTGCTCATGTGCCCAACTAGACTGGATGTAAAGCGAGGCAGAGTGAGGTAATGGTCTTCAGTGAGCACACACACATCTGTTTTTTTTTTAGCATGGGGAAAAATGCAGAGTGCAGATTATGCATAATGCATAAAAATGCATAATGTCGATTATGTGTCGCAAACGAAATAAACTATATATACATGTTCCTCTCTTTTTTTGTTTTTTAACAATGGCAATAGCCTTGCTGACAAATTGAGTAGCTAATCGTCTTTCTCGTTTTAAGATCGCTCAGAATCCCAGTGACAAAATACAAAAACACATTTGAATAAAACTAACTACTAAATATTCATTATTTTCGTTTTTGCCCAGGTTTAATGTCATTTCTATTTTTCCACACAGTGCATGTATGCATTTAATCACCACAGATAAGGTGATGCTTCCATAAAGGTTGCTTATGGCTTTAGCTCTTGTCTCTTTCAGATGTAAACAATGACCCCCAGCCAATGTTGTTTAAGCCCAAAAACATTACACACTATAAGCAGTTAAAATTCCCTTGCAAACTGCCTAAATGTGGGTTAAAGCTCTCATTAAATCATCCTGAGGCCTCCTTCTGCTTTATAGCCAAAATTTGAGTTGGTTTATCTTGTTCTGCTCTTGATTTAAGCCCTTCAGTTTAGGGTCAGCTTTGAGCTTGTGTAGTGAGAGCTGGACGTTTTGTACGTTCACAGAGGCCATTACTCATGTGTTTTCCTGAATCAGCCAAAGGCACAAGGAGGGGGGATAGTTTTCTTGAAAGTCAGAAGTGAAACATGCTGGGTTTTGTAATTGGCAAAGACCAAGGAAAACTAAAAAAAAATGTTTTTAGGGGAAAGTGTTCTGAAAGTGCTTTTATTGCAAAATTAGGGATTTCCTAAATTGCAGAAACGTGTTAAATAAAAAACGCTGCTGCTTAGCCAGAATGTGTTTATGTCCCTCCAGAAACCAGGCTGAACAATATATCATTTCAGAATCATTATAGTGAAGGGTGAGAGATGCAAATGAGCCTTTAACCAGTCACTGAGTGTTTTATTGTGTGTTGTGAACAGATGCGTGTATGAATTATTCCTATAATTCAGCAGAGACTGACATGATGACTCAAAACAGATTGTAAAATTGTAAAAATTCTGACGAGGAATCTGGATGGACTGATTCCCACGTTCAGAAAATCATAGTCAGCAACCCTACTATATAGAATGATGGGAAAGCTGATAAAAATACCAGTTTAAAAAAAAGTTACTCAGACTGAATAATTTTTTTTTTTTTTTTTTTTTACCTTTTGCTTACATACAGTAAATGAAAATATGCATTTGTCATCAGTTATCACACTTTCTATCAATTTATTATCTCTTCACAAACTGGCTATTTTGGAGGGGGGAGGGGTGTGAAAGATTTTTGATAGAATTTGAGCATGAGTGCTTTAAGACCAATTTTTTATAATTCTGTGTCAAGTCAATGCATTGCCTAGGGGTAGCCTGTGAGTGTGCGCTGTGCAATGGGGCGTGTTTATGTTTCTGTGTGCGTGCGTCACTCTGTGTAACCCTGTCGTCCACGTTGTGCGCTGTGTAGTTACATATCTGGAGAGGTGTGCGTCAGGCTATTGCGTAGGTTCGATAGCGTAGTATAAATTGGCCTTTAGCGAAAGAAACAGGTGGTGGATGATACCAGAGTTATTGGCTTTAAATTAATTGGCTTTAAGAAGTGTGTTTCTTTGTCTTAAGGTGTATGTGTGTGTGTGTGCTCCAGACTGTCCTATGATATTGGCAATGCTATTCTATGTAAACTAAATATCTATGTTAGTCATGGGTACACTTTAAAGTAACTGAACTCACCTATTAAATGAAGTGTCTGGATACTTTTGCATGTCTAGTTTGTAACAGCATAAAACTGGTGATTATGTTTATTAGTTATTGTGATAGTCCTTCGTGCTTTGGCTCATGTCTGGCTCTGATGATTTAGCTAAAGCAGTCTGATGGGTGGGAGTAGAGGGTCTCGCTCCCCGCCGTCCTGTTACCGAGGTAACCAGTGCAAGCCTGTCCGCTTGGCTACTTTCTTTGCATGACAAATTTCCTCAGAGAAGCCCAAACAGTTGTTGCTGTATGGATACGCCTGATGTGAGAAAATCTTGCATATGCTTCAGATGTGGGAAAGTTCTTTGTCGTGTGATCTGTGTGAAGTAGCTGGGATTAGCGTGTCTGCACCAGGTGTGCTGTTTGCTAATAAAGAATCTTCAGTGGGAAGACTATTTGCATTGCTAAGCAACATTTTAGGTTTTTGAGGCCATAAAATCCTCGGCAACTATTCTACAGTCAAATAGCATGATAGAGGTTTTAGCAGACACCAAAGATGGCCTAAGATTGCGAGTTTGATCCCAGTTCCTGCTGATGTGCCGTCAGAACCTCAGAAAGCAAAATGGGGTATGATCTCCTTGGATGAGTAGCTGGCCAATGTATGAGAGCTGGGAAAATGCAAAAATCAGTCTCTGTTACCTATGTCAGGAATATTAAAATACATCTACATCCTTATCTCTTGTCATGCTTTTCAATCTCCTCTGTTTTAATTGCTTCACTGTGTGTTCCCGTGTTTTGAATCTGCCCAGATCTCGCTAAGTTTGGTTCAGTTTTTTTGTCAGTTCTTTTTGTTTTTGTCCGTTTCTGATCGGTCTCTCTTTGATGTGGGTTCAACATCTCTGTCCTGCCTTATGATGTCCCATTTTTCAGTGTATTTTATTAAAATCATATACAGCACCTTCAAATATGTTAGAAAATTAAAGATATTAACAATTGTGAAGTAATACTAATTTAAGGGTCATAATGCTTGAGCAGGGTTATTGTGGGCCTACATGCAGTTGAAAAGCAAAATTCTTATGTTTGTTTCTTCCAAAAATATAAAGGCAGCTGTGGTTGAGTCACGAAGGCTGTGACCTTTGCTCACACTCCTAAGTAGAAGAGTATTTCTGACTTCAAAAGACTTTTGTTGCCAAATTTGAACGGGCATCTGAAGCTTCTCAACTTACAAGCGACATCATTCTCTCTGACATCCTGCCTGATTGAATATTACCAGGGCCAATCTCCACTCAAGTGGTTGGAAGTGACGTGAGGCGTTTGCAGAAAAGCGTGAGTAAGAAGTGCTCAGTGTTGAGCTTCTGGTTCTAGCTCGGTAAGACTGGAACTGCGAGTGCTGTGTTATTGTCCCCTGCATCTGCCAGACACCAGCCAGAACTCTTAACCGCAGCAGGCCTCGGTCCGGGAGCCAGGAGGCTAAAACAGCAGCCCCTTCCAAACTCTGCTGAACGCCACGTGAGATTGAAATGTGAGCTGAGTTCGCTTTTGGCCTACTGCTGAAATGGAGCCTGCTTTTGGAGGCTGCTGCCGAGGCTCCGAATGGGAGGCTGTTTGAGTCAGGAGGTCACGTCACGTCTCCAGGGCTAGTCCATGCGCTCCACTCATGATCCACAACTGCAGTTCACACTACCAGAGGTACAGTTGTTGTCATTGCTGTGGGGTTCTGGGATTTGGTTGCGTACAATACACAAGCTTTTAATATGCATATTTTAAAGTCTGTTCAGTTAAACAGTGTTTTCAGTATGCTGCCGTTTTCCATTTAATATCTACTAGAGACAGATTATATCTGTCAAGTATAATTTATTTTACTTTAATCCTGGATGTATGGAGAGCATTATTAGCATCATGGCATTCTGGGTTATTGACTTATGTTACAAATTTGATTAAATTCTTGTTTTCTTGTAATATTTAAGTTAGTGGTGTGTCATATGCAATAATACAATTTAATTTATTATGCATTATTTTAGTGGCAGAAAATAATTATAACTGCCAGCTCTAAGTGAAAATGAACAAATTGTGCCCATTGGGCATGGAGTTTACTAGAGCTTCACAGATTACCCTTGAAATCCTCTTCCACTCCTTCATCACAGGATTTTTTGGCTATCGTGACGGTTCACATTCACATTCTTGACTGCCTCACATGAGCACATTGATACGTCTATAAACATTGTCTTCTTTACCACCAACAAAAAACCTCACATTTGAGAGACAACTTATAGCTTTATAAAGGGAAATGGATGCGTTTGTAAGCGTCTCATATGTGGAGCAACTTTTGCTGGAGTGGAGAAACAGTAAACAGCTGGTCTGAAGTTCATGCTCAGGTCAAGGAGGTGAAAAAAAGGCCAGGCGGTTTGCTTTTGCTGTTTTTTGCAGCTATAGCTGCACAGCTGCACCAAGAGATGCAGTTTGGGTACGAGAGAGAAGCACATAGCACTAATGCTAAGACGTAAAAGCAACAAGACGCATTAATTCTGATTTGACCATTGACACTCGTGTCGCATGTCCATGGATCAGATATGTATTCGATTTAGGACCACATATGACACATCTCATTTATAAAAATTCTGATTTGGTATGTTCACGCAGCCATGAAAAAAACAAACAAATCTAAGTTACTGCAGCCTGGTAATGTAAACGTAGATTTAGAGACCGTTGGCTCCTCCACATTCCGTTTGAGGATGCCCCACAGATGCTCAATAGGGTTTAGGTTTGAAGACATGCCTGGCCAGTCCATCACCTTTACCCACAGTTCCTTTGGCAATGCAGTCGTCATTTGAAGGTGTGTTTTGGTTGTTCTTTGCCATGAGATGCCATGTTGAACTTCCGGTGATCAGTATGAGTGTGAGAGAGGGTGATTATTCACACCTGAGACCTTGTAACACTAACGAGTCACATGACACCAGTTTGGCCACTTTCATTTAGAGGTGTACTAACCTTTGTTGCCATTTACATTGTATCAAAGTGTCATATCTTTTTATGGCATAACACTGAAGAAAATTTTAATTTTTTCTTGCAAAGATGTGAGTGGTGTTCTCATATATGTGAGATACTGTCTGTATATAATGCATGTATGTTAGTTTGTTGCTTGGTTCTCTGGGGATGGAGACTGTAAGACTTACAGCTGCTTATTGCCTCTCGTGCTTTGGCTGAGCTTGACCTCTGACCTGTCTGCTGGGAAAGCCCATAAATACTCTCCGGCTCGCACGCTGAAGCTGACCAACTGCTTTCAGCCGCTTCAGTTCCTAAAGACCTCTTTCCTCAACAAGTCTGATCTGGTCTTGGAATACATGATAATAGCAGTGGGGATCCCCTTTGAAAAGTCTCCTCCGAAGGGGTGTGACCCTGTGTTTACACGAGCAGGTGACTGGTGTATGTGTGTGTGTGTGTGTGTGTGCAAGAACTTATCTATACGAGATATATCACGAAGCAGTGGTTTGTTCAATATATAGCAATATATTTAAGTAATGTAAGATGATTTACTGTCATTATTTCAATCAGTATAAAAAAAAACATAATTTACAATCATATTTACAGTAATCTGAGTAAATGTTGATTATTTGTTTAATCAAAACAGTGGGGTCTCATAACAACACAAAATGAACCACTGTCTGCCATCAATCTTTACTATTTTTCTGTGTTTTTTAATAATTAATACAGAATTGCAAAACAAAATATTGGCATACTTGTATCTTTTATTATTTTTGCACCCCTACTTTCAGCAAGAACTTGTATTGTCTTGATTACATTTTCTTGATGTCTTGCATGCTTAATTTTTCATACTTGTGTATGTTCAAATATTAATTTAAAATAAATCTTTAAACACACTTAAACATTCTTTAAATAAAATTTAATAAAACCGTAATTTAAAGATTTTAAGCCTCTCTTCCCTCTTCAGAACTGTACACACTCCTAAGTAAGATCAGCAGGAATAGGTAGTCTGAAGAATTTGTTGGAGCTAATCTTTTGGAATGTTACTTCACGACATCATTCATTTGCATAAAGTTGAGAAACTCTAAGTTTGATTTGTTGCTTTTGTCACAGTGGCATTGTTGTCATTGCAGGTTGGATCTAAATTGCAGCTACAGATTGTGTGTACTGCCATAGAAAATAACTGGTTCTGGTCGTGACCTCTTACTTACCTTCATGATATAAAATGAATACGATGCTACAATAAGCTGCTGCTGACTCAGCACACATTGAAATTAAGATTTGTATGATGCAAAAATAAAAAAAAGAGCCATAAAGATGCCATAGGTGGCTTAAATCTATCAGCAAGTCAGGAGAGAGTCCTAAAGCCACAAGGACTTAATGCAATCCTGACAGCATCCACAACTTTATATCTAGAAGTAGACCCGTGACCTGTGGATGTGCCTGAGGTTTTTTGTGGTTGATTTGGTGTGTTGAGATAATTAGCACTTATTTTCCTCTTTCCTGGTGTGTTGAGAGTCACACTGGCAGGCCTGTAGTGATGTTGTTGTGTCTGGTTTGTTAATGAACTGAAGTCTGCCTGAAAAACATGCCTGGAATTCAGCTGAACGTGTCTTGCCAGTTAGTCAGTTGCATGTGAGTTGTCTCCTGAGTAAACTGCCTGGAAGAAATGACAACTGCTCTGCTTGCTAGTCCTACATGCTGGTGTACAGATGGTTATTCACAATTAAGGATGTTAAAATCAATCGGCTGTGTATCGGTATTGGCTGTGTATTGGTATTTTGTATCGGTATCGGCTGTGTAACAGTATTTCCTATCACTTTCAGACTGTTTTAGCCATTTTCTGAGCTTTTGTACAGAATCAGAATAAATCCTGGTGTGTCTAATCAAAATGTTCTCAGCTAAGTAGAGCCAGAATGTTAGATTATTGTTTTTATTAATATAATAACTTGGTTATATATTTGTAACAGTACATTTTCCGATTTGAATTGATCATTTTTATTCTTTTTGTATGAATAATCTCTCCGCTACTAGACATACTGCCAGAATCCTAGTTGTAGCACGTCTAGTTGGGATTGGTCATGGGTTGGTTTTTGAGGTTCCGTGCATGGAGGCCTATGTACAAAATTGGTCCTATATTATCTGTTAGTTAATTAGCTGAATGCTGAATATGAAAAACAATTAACATTAATAAAAAGTGTATATATATATAATATGGTAAATAATTTTTCATACAGTGCTCAGCTTATCTTAAACTGACTGGCGTCTGACTATGGCGAGGGCAAATGGAGCAAGACCCAACTGTTTTCCACAAGAAAACTACCTAATATATATATATACATAAAAGTAGATCCTACTGTTTACATTTTACTGCTCAATACACTACTGACTGTACCAGCTGTCTTTATTTGGGGGTGTGTGATGTGATACTATGTGGAGCGAGCTGTAAATTGTACCCCTGTCTGTTTAAAATAAACATGCAACACATACATATGTTTAATAAATAGACTGCTCTTACTCCCACTGAACTCCCAACCAAAACTGTGTACTGTGATTATTTCCTACAGGCTGTTGTTTCAGCTTTATTATCTGTATTTTATTGAATCTTTGCTTTAAGGTTGGTAGAGTTTGATTGGTTGTGGATTTTGCCTAACATGTGGCGAAGGTGTGAAGAGCAAATATGTAGAGACAGTTTACTGAATGTATTAGAGGGGTGTGTGTTGCATGTGGTCTGTTTTGGAGACTCTGTTAGCACGGTAGGAAGGAATGCGCACTTGGACCTTTTGTCCTTATCCGGCTCTGCTTTACCTCCGCTAACTCCACAGCTAGGCTCGCTAGCAGGGAAGCCTCCCAGACGTGGTGTCAGAGAGGAGCATTCCTGTGCTTCATTGGCACCAGATGTTGAGGACAGTCCTGAGAGACGTTAGCTGTGGGCTGTGTTTGAGGAACTTTGACTTCAGGAGGGACCTGGATGTTTACTGGATGTTTGTGTAATGCAAAATGGATGATTGCTGACATGATTCCTAAATCATTAAGTGTCCATGTTCAGTAATTGCACAACTAATGTTTGTGGGCATATTCGGCAAATACTGTACATTTTCCCTGTTTTTTATATATTGGATATTGGTTTCTAGACCTGTCATGATATATGTAATTGATATATCAAGTTAGTGTACAATGCATCTGACTTCATATTTTTTGCTTCATGACCTAATTATTGCCCATTTTGTTTACTTAGTAAGGCGAGAGCGTTAACATGAAAGAGCTGAGACTAAGGCACTGCAGGTATGATCCAAGGATTGCTGGTTTATATCCCCGATCGTGCTGTTTTGCCATCATCAGCCAGAGTCCGAGAGAGCACAATTGGCCTTGCTTTCTCTGGGTGGGAGATGGTGCTTTCCCTCTACAATTACTGCCAAGGTTATGTTGCTCAAAACATGTGTCCTTGTTAATGCTACATCTACAGCAGCTGGAAAAGAAATGGCAGGCCTTCACCTAGTGTTGTGGCTTCGATAAGGATAAGTAGTGGTCATAATGAGTGGGTGGGCTCATTGGCTCTCCATATTGGGGAGAAATTTGATAAAAAATAAATAAATAAATTATCAAGAAGCAAAGTTTATTATGTTGATTTAGACATAAAATTATTCATATTCCAGTTTCAATATCTGAATATCCCTAATGATTAAATGTCCCCTGCACTTTAAAAGGGTGTAAATGAATATTTATGTGATATTGTATTATCCTTATTTTGGTTGCATTACATGTTATTGACAACATGATTTACTGCTCTGAGACCACTTAAAAATGATGAGTTATCAAATTGAAAACCTCTGGAATATAATCAACAGTAAGATGGGTCTGGAAGTTATCCAAAAGCAGTGTATAAGACTGGTGGAGGAGAACATACCAAGGTTCATGAAAACTGTGATTAAAAACTTATTCCACCAAATATTGATTTATGAACTCTTAAAACTTTGATTATGAACTTGTTCTCTCTGCAGTATTTGAGGTTTAAAATGTATTTTAGCCATTTCTAATTTTCTGCAATTAAATGCTCTTAATGACAGTATTTTAGTTTGAAACTTGGGACAAATGTTGTTTGTAGTTTATAGAATAAAACAACAAAGTTCTTTTTACTCAAACATAAACCTATAAATAGCAAAATCAGAGAAACTGATTAAGAAGCTAAAGTCTCTTATTTTTTTCCAGAGCTGTATGCCATATTCATTGTGGGACAGTATATCATTCCAAGGAAAGGAATTATTGTGATGGCCATATCTGCACCTCTACGATTCCCATATTTGTGCGTTCATGGAATTGAATGGTTAGGAAAATATTGTTTTGTGGTTTTGCCAACAGTCTGTTGTACTGTTGTTAAGCGTATCCTTCTAGATGTGAGATTTTTGTTTTTAGTTTTTTTTGCATTTTGTTTTTCCTTAGGATTGCAGCACAGTGTAGTGGTAACATCTGCACTCTGTATCAGTGTATAATAAAGTAGTAATGAATTGATCTGAAGTCTCAGTTCAGCTACATAGATTTTGGAATGCTAATCCTTTTAATATATAATAGAACATGCTCTGTTCCTTTTTGTGCTGTGCCAGATCAATGAAATGATGAATAATTAGGTTACCTCTGCTGCTGGGTTTGTGCAGGGAGGGTATGATTGTCACAATAAAGCTTACACCCCACTGTTCTAGAGTTTTACAACGTTAGAGCCTCATGTTTGAGTTATAGGTTGTGTAAAAAGAGCCTAAAGTTAAAGTGTTACTGTTGTTTCCCTCCATTTATACATCCGTTGTTTTATCTGCTTCTTCTTGGTCAGGGTTGCAGCAGGTCTAGAGCCTACCTGGAATCATTGGGTACAAGGCAGGAACAATCCCTGGACAGGGGTAGCACCAGTCTGTTACATATAGTAAGTCTATCACACACAAGCATTTATTCACATTTATCTACTCACACCTAGAAGCAGATTAGCATAACTACTGTATTTTTCGCTCTTAAAATCCTTTAATTTTCCAAAAATCGTCAGTGTGCCTTTTAATCCAGTGCGTTCTTATGTATGAATTCTACCAGTCGGGTATTAAGGAGCATTAAAGCCACTCTGCTGAAGTACAGCATTATACAGGAGTTTCAGTTTAGTTCTCCTGCACCGGGGCTGGAGTAGCATTAGCATTAGCTGCTAACCTTTATTTCCCTGTTCAGAGTTGAGAATTATCCACCTGTAGCCTGCTTCTAACCCCGGCTAGCACTGCTGGAGCAGCATAAGCATTACCCGCTAACCACTATTTTCCCGTACAGGAGAGAGTATTATCGACCTGTACCCTGCTCCTATCCCCAGCTAGCACTGCTGGAGCGTTTAGCCGCTAATGCTAATGCTCCAGCCTTAATGCTGAAAAACCAGCAGTAAGACCTGCTCAATTAGTAAGAAAAGTCCTTGTAGTGTCTCCTTATTATCTGGTGCGCCTTATGTATGAAAATAGACCAGAAAATAGGCTTTCATTGATAGTGTGCCTCATAATATAGTGCGCCTTATAGTGCAAAAAATACGGTAGTTCACCTGCCATGTGCATTTTTGGGAGTTGGAGGAAAACTGGAGTACCTCAAGAAAACCGAAATTGACTTGGGGAGGGCACATTAAACTCCTCAGACGTTGACCAGAGTGGGAATTGAACCCCAGCCCCAGCTCACTGATGGCATATGATTGATGTGTCTAGGGGCATTAGCATATAATCTGCAGAGACTCCTACTAAAAATTTTTATTGGTACAATATAAATAATCAAAATTGCTAATATTTTCCTAGTAGTTTCTTATTGGCAGCAGTTTAGTTAGTTTTTATAGGCAGTAGTTTAATTTTCACTGTTACTGTGAGCTGTTACTCAAATGTCACTGAGCTGCTCGTGAAAGGAGGTGGACAGTATTGGTTATCAGTGCGTCTCTGCTCGGCTCTCTGCTCTCCTAATAGAGTTTGTAGGTGGGTGATGAGCGAGGGTCCTGCGCTGTTGCCGAGATGCAGTGTGTAAATCACGCCTGTGGCACCGGGCGGATACGGTTTTGTAACTGGCGACAATGAGGTTGCTTGAGGAAACCCAAACCGGCTTCTGGTCCAAGTGGAGCAGGCGAGAGCTAACATTAGCCCTGAGAGACTTCTGCTGGGGGGAGCCACACTAAACCTGGCTGGCATCCAGCCAAATGTCTCCTGCACTCTTTCCTAAACCCTGGTCTACTCCTGTTTCTCTTGTTAGCTAGGTGTCAGTTATCTATATGTTTTTCTGCAATGACGGAAAGAAAAATAGTGTGGATTTTTTTTTTTTTTTTTAACAACTTGTCTAGTCCAGGTCAATCTAAATCTGCCATTTATTAGCAGTCTAGCTGTATGTCCAACACAGACAGTATTTCTGTTTTGATGCAGTAACCATTTAACAATCCTTATATATCCTTATATATTCATCCCACATAATGTACTTGTGTTGAGTTACATGTAGGCCTGTCATGAAAACTTTTAGTTGATATTTTTTCCTAGAAATAATTGTGATAAACGATATTGTAATTTTGAGAGCATTTTATGACACTGATATAATCATAATACATTTACATAGTTTTAAACAGTAATGAACTTTTAAAATATTCAATAAATAAAACATTTTTAAAATCTCTTTTTTTATGTTAACATTTGCGGTTAAGTGCTCTGCTTATAAAAAAAAATCCTATAATGTAAGAGGCCTAAATAAATAAAACAAAATCTGTGTTTTATTGTTGCCATACTGGATCATTTACATTTGTGGACGTTTCTCGATAAATACAATTATTAAGGTTGTGCAAATATATTGTACGATAAATTGATGATGTAATTATCATGACAGGCCTAGTTACATAGCTGCTGTTTTACTGTTTTAAGCAAATTCATTTAGAAATTGAAATTTTGTTTGCACAAATGTGTTAATGCAGAAATGTACATTTACATTATGATGTCTTGATCCAGTTTAATCTAGTGGATGGTTAAACTTAACCTCTTAACACCCAGGCATTTATCTTTTACGGATTAATAGTTACTATATCAGAGCAGTAGATGATCTGCACTGTCACCAGGTTTGATAAAGCTGCTCATCATTGAGCGAATTAAGCCGTCCCTGCTCCTCTTCTGCCTTTTGCTCAGAGTACAAAAATGTTGAATGCTTTAGTAAATCTAGATAGAGCACTTACAGTACTTTTACTAAAGTCTGAGTCTTCATAGTACTTCATACATGTCTGCAGTACAATAAAAGATCGATATATTGTTCAGCTCTAATATTAAACATGGTAAAGATACAGTATTTGTGACACAGCATCATCGTATTTTTCATGATCACTGCGCAACCTTTTTTGTATTATAAAACCATAGACTGTGTATAGCTGGACAGAGCATCGTCTCTCAAAAGTGAAGTCACCACAGGTTGGGCGCCCCCTGCTGTTCGGTTGCAGAAAGCTGTGTAACCCCACCCATCCCTATAGGTTTCAGTGTGCTCTCCTTCATCTTTCTCCGTGTAAAGGTCTGGGTCGTGTCTGTGTTCATTGTTTCATTTACTTCTCTCCTCTTTTCTGCTTTCTCAATCTCACCCTCTCGCTCTCTGGTTTGTTTGGGTGCTGGAGTTAATGCCTCTGCACCCGAACAAGCAGAGGGCAGCCAGTACTGCAAGAGTGAAGCCAGAAGCATCAATATTGATACGGCCGTCGGCCTGCGCTGTGCCAGATCACGTATCCTAACACTCCCTGGTGGCAGCCTTGATACACAAACACAACAGGGCTATTGATACTTTAATTACATGAGGGAAAGGGTGACCAGCTCTTGATCCAGTACCTCTTGGTGACATCCCTGCTCTAGAAATGATGCACAGCTGTGATGTATAATTCAGAAACCTGAAAAACAAATGCAGTGCCACTCTGGAGCTCAAAAATTTCTGACTTGATTTTATTTTCCTTTTCTTTCATTTTTAATGCTCATATTTAGAAAGACTTGTGGTGGACAAATTAACTTTATCATTACATTAATATTAACAATAATTGTTTGTCATTATTGGCTTCTCTCACAATGCAGAACCATTATTAATTAGGGACCATTCCGAACATGTGAACGGAAATCAGGGTCAATCACCTAATTTTCAAAGGATGGGAATCTGGTGGAAAAGATCCAAAACACTGATTTCTATAAAATGTAATGTTATTCAACGAGTTCACTAAAGCTTTATGTGCGCAGTGAGAATGCTGTGACTCATAATGTTGTGTGCATTGCAATATTTTGAGCAAAACTGTGCTCTTACCCTGCTAATTGAACCCTCACACTCTGCTCTTACTGGTGCAATGTGCAATTAATGAAGATTGGCCACCAGGCTGCTCTAATTTAACCATGAAACCTCCCACACTAAAAGGTGTTTCAGTTTCATTGTCCAACCCTTGTATATGTATACTGTATGTTTTTAGATATATGTACCTTAGATCAACATACACAGGTGAGGCCCCTGAGAAGAGCCTTGTAGTTATTTTAGACCTTTGAGACCTTCACAGCTATCATCACAACACTTCCACCCCTGTACATTAACTTGGCAAATATCCAGACTTCCTCAATCAGTTCATTTCTTTCAGGGGTTTCCGAGTGTCTGTTGTTTCCTCCTGTAAGGCTGTGGGGCAACACACCACAGATAAAAATACCGTTTTACAGCTTTAGAAATAACCTGTGCCCCCAGCTATCCAACATTTCTGCCCTTTAAATCACAGGAGCCTCCAAAGCAACCTGCTGTAAATGTAATAAATGGGTTTAAATGCATTCTGCCAGTAAAACGCTGTTATATATGAGAGCTCTAAACTATGTTTTATTGAGTTTCTTACTCAGAACTTTTCCATCAGGGGTCCTACTCTCTACTCTTTTTATGACTTTCTGGCTTGCCAGCTGCAAACAACACTTACAGCAAATATATGAATATATTAATTACTCCTGTTTTTATTGATCCAGCGTGATTATATCATGTATTCCTAAAGTAACACAATGTAGCATTTTTATCTTTAAATCGTTGTGATGCTTCATTGACCTGTAATAGTGATAATAGCATTGCTGTTGCTTCGCCAGGCTCGGCACTCTGTTAACTGTGCTATGAAACTTGGATCAAGTGGGCAGGATAATTCTCATTCTCAGAATGGTGTAACGCTGTTTAAAGAGTCAAATTTGTGTGCTCACAATCCCATGCACATGTTCCTTTCATTTTCATTGACTTCTTTATCTCTCAGCTTGTCCAAAAAAACGTCTTTTAGTGGTGACTCGAAGCACGAATTATACTTCCTGAGTGTAGGGGAGCCTTGGAGGAAGAAATGCTAATTTGCGTTGATTTTGGGTAAAACAGATATACATTTATTAAAAGATGCTGAAAGTGTGAGAAATGTATAGCCGATTTACTGTTTTTTTCGAACTATAAGACGCACCGGAATATAAGGCGCACTCTCAATGAACGTCTATTTCTGGTTTATTTTCATACATAAGGTGCAACCTGCGTAGATTGTTTTAACAAAAGCACGCAGACTATAGTCCAATATACTCTCCTCTGAACGGTAAAAGAGCTAGTGCTGCAATTAGCGGCTAATGCTAATATTGCTCCAGCCTTGGTGCTGAAGAAACCTTACTGAAACTCCTGTATAACTCTGTACTTCAACACAGTGTCTTTACTGCTTCTTAATATCTGACTGGTAAAATTCATACATAAGGCGCACCGGATTATTAATGAGCACTGTCGATTTTTGAGAAAATTAAAGGATTAAGTGTGCCTAATAATGCGAAAAATACGGTAGTTTAATCTGTTTTAATTCATCATCTATTACCAAATACTGCTTGACTTTCTACACTGAAACTAAAATTAATAAGGAAAGATGAGTGAAATGGTTTTAAATCATTGTATAATAAGATATGTGCCTTAGGCAGTGTACTGTAAAGATATTGATTGGTATCCAGAAGGCTGGAAGTAATGATGATTTATGTAGTCGACTAATCTGATTTATTTTTCGATTAGTTGATTAGTCAGTAATTATTTCTGCCATGTCCTCTATCTGTAAAAATAAATAAAACAGCTGAACCTGAGATTTTAAAGACATTTAAATGTCCAGATGTTGAGTAAATATGTCATCTGTTGTGTTTGCGCACTTTTGGAGACACAGACCAACTTGAGTGTCCTTTCAGAAGTGCATATATTGGAAGCAGTTGTTGGCGATGTGTTTTACCTTGTTAAAAGTTCACCAGGTTTGAACTTGACACTGCTTTAGCGGTAGTGTAGTGTTTGGCTCTGGTTCTCCTCTTCCTCTTCTCTCAGGTATATTTAGGCTGTTATCCCTCTCTAGCTGTTTTTAAAGAGGCCAGTGCTGGCCCTGTCGTCGCCCTCAGAGTGGCCTTTAATCCGCGGGATTTAGCAGCAGGAACTTTAGCCGCCTGGGCCCCTTCAGACAAGACGGCCCCCTCTGTTTCTGAAAGAAGTGAGAGAATGAGGGGAGATGGTGGGGAAGTTTGCTTTTCAGGAGAGAAGAGAGCTCACAAAGGGGTCTCTTCAAGAACTCGCACAGGAACATAATGGTCAGACAGGGCAAATACACAGACCTGTTTACACTGCTGTTGGAGGTGAGATTGCTCTTTGTCGTCACCTCCGCCATGCACACACTCCCGCACTCAGACAAGCTGTGAAAAGCTATGGGATCTCTTGCATGTGAGAATGTGAGAAACTTTTCAGAGATCTATTTGTTGTTAAGGAGGTCTGTCTTGCTTACTTTCACTCTTGTTTGTATCCTCTTTTTGGTCTTGATGGTCTTTTCTTATTCTCTGCTCTCTTTTTCTCATTTATCTCATTAGCTTTATATTTTACATTTAGTTCTATCCTAGTACTGTATAGTTCCTCCCTTAGCTAGTTAATACTAGTAGTGGGACAAAATATCAATATTGTGATATATATTGTAGCACTTGCATTTACACCTTAAGCCTAAGATACACAAGGCAACTTTTAAAGTTGGTGTAATTCAAAACAGGCTGGAAATATTACTCTATACCACTGTTTTTTGTAAATTTTTATACAATCTGAACTAATATAGAGCAAAGTGCTGGTTTTAACTTACCCCCCCACATACTGCCACACTGCTAGAGGTGCAACAGAGCGCTGCATAGAAAAGCACCGCCAAAGAAGTTAGCCAGTAACGCTAGCCAGTTAGCATAACAAGCTAACACACTGGAGTGTAGCTTAGCTCTCTGGAGTCAAATTCTTGTTTTGTGCCGTCCTACCTGGAGAGAAATGCGAATAGCACTTTATTTGAGGAGCTCCTGCTGCTGTTCCTCACTGTATGAGTGTTTTTATCTGAGTAACAAAAAAAAAAAAACAACAACAGCAAATGGATGAAGCTTTTGCAATTATTCACTCAAAAAAGAGATGGATGGAATTGTGCAATCATTCCACAGCTGTAGGTCTGTGTTCATTGGCTGCTGGTGGTGTCGGTTCAGATTCCAGAGTTGGTAAGGTGTTCACAGTACCAGACTGCACCCAAAATCGTGTCAAAAGTATCAAACCTTTGATTTTCTGCAAGTGAAGTCGGATGTGATTTTGAGGCTAAAAATTGAGTCTTTGCCCATCAAAAACTACACGACAAACTAAAAGTCTCATTATTAAAAGCATTATTATAAGCATTATAGTCAGTCTTTCTTTCCATCACTTGCTTCTCTCTCTCTCTCTCTCTCTCTGTATGGTTGATAAATGTCCAGAACACTGAGACACTGAGTCCTTGGTGCACAGCGCACAGAGGGGTACAGTTGTCCAGTTGCATCCTGAAGGGAAAAACTCTTTTTTTTTTTTTTTTTTTTTTTTTTTTTTTTTTTTCCCTCTCTATGTCCTCTAATTTTATTACCCACCCCCTCTTATGTCCCACGCCTCATCCACTCTGACACCCCGGTTCACACAGACCCATCTGCTTTGTATCATAACACACCCATCCTGTACGGTCACTGTTTTCCACACAGGCTATTTAATGTCTGTGCAACAGAACAAGCAACATTTACAATAGCAGTGGCAGTTTTCTACAACTGTCCTACAGTCCTCTCAGCAATATGCTCAAGTCCAGTGGTTTACAGATTCATTTTTTTAGGTGGTACATGCCTGTAACATGTATTCTTCATTCTGCAACTGACTGCACCTGGTCACTGCATGTGTATCTGGCTAGTGTCTGGATTGTGTTCTGGTAAGATTTTGTCGATCTGCATATTCAGGGTGGTGGATACTTCAGAGCTGTGCAGATGTAGAGGAGGTGTTCTGCATGGTGACACAAGCCTGCCTGTGATGGAAAGGGTTTGAATTGTTGTATTGTAAAACCCTCAGTACAATTCTTCCCTGTCTCTGAACAATGCTGTTCATGGAGCTTGTGGTGCACCGTCATCTCCATGAGTAATACGTGGGATTCTGAGGTGACGGTCTCTGTCTTGCACGGTCTGCTCTGGACTTTTACGTCATGTGTCGGTGACAGTCAGTGTAGTTGTCCAAGAATAAATTTGATGCATGCTTTAAAATGCTTTAAAAGGCCGTTCATGTGCTCAGTCCTGTCTGTTTTTATTAAATAATGTTTTCTGCTCTGGATATTATTTAAAGAGAGATTTACTCTGTTTATTGAAATACTGCCGTTTACACAAAAACGCTTGCTTTAGTATGATTGCTCCATATATGATATCAACACACCATGAAGATAAAAAAAATCCAAATCACACTAGGAATGCTCCGATGTGGAAATTCTGGGGCGATGCCAAAATCTAATATTATTATTATTATACAGGATACCCAATAGATTGTAAAAAGCAGTAAAGGAACTCTGCTGAAGTACAACATCAAGGTTCTCCAGCACCGAAGGTGGAGTAGTATTAGCATTAGCACTAAGTACTAGCTCGTTCATGGGTGAGTAATATCGGCCTGTAGCATGCTGCTAACCCTGGCTAGCACTGTTGGAGCAGCACTAGCTATAGCTGTTATAAACGTATCTTTATCTGGTATAACTTTGAAAAACAAAGGCAACTTTTATTTGCAGTATCTTTCAGCCAACTCTATGCAAACAATAAAATAAAAGGCATCTCCTGAATTGTTTTCCACATTTTTTGGTTTCACATATATTTAGCTATCTGGTCTTTTCACAGATGGACTGTTCACAGCTTTTAACCCTCTCTTTTGAATTAACCAGTTAAATAACTAAGCAATAGATATATTGAAACTAATGAAAAATACAAATAAAAAGTAGCTTAATCAATGGATTTTCTGATATCATCATGCCTCCCCCTAAACTACATACTGTCCAATAAGTTTTTTTTTTTTTTTTTTTGCCCTGTTTATTTTTTGATTTCTCAGCAAGTAAGTTCAAACAAAAGCTTCTTGATAGTGTTTACCATACATAATGCATAAATAATTTTGACTGAAATTAAAAAATGTATTCATATATATAAATGTATTGAGCAAAATGGCTTCTAAGGGTTAATCACTGTACCAGGAAGCCAATGGCCTGAATGTCAAATAGCATCCTTCCTCTGATATCACTGTAACATGTGTCTCTCTCTCTCTTTCTCTCTTTCCCTCAGGAAGTGACCGCGAGGCCTTACAGACGCTCCACGCTTTTGTGTCGCTCTGGACGGCGATCTCGGAGGGTCCAGAACCCGCGGACACTTGTTTTCATTAGTGAGTAATAACTACCTCAGGCGCTCCGGGGAGGAACTCGGGAACGGGGGTCCGGAGCCGGTTTCCCAGCAGCCGAACTTTATCTTATCGAGCCGCTCCTCTCACTGTTCTCTCTGTCCCTCTGTGTCTCTTCACTCCCGGCTCGCTCTGACAGACCGGATCTGTCAGCCCAGTGGACGACAGCGCCAGCCTGCTAGCGTTCAGTCTGTGCCAAGGCACCATTGTCCTGTACATTCGTTTTCTTTTTTCTTCCCCCTCGGCTTCTTACTGTTGACCAGTGGCTCGCATACACAAATCATATTGTATTTTTTTTCTGACAGCTTTTTAAGATTTTTCTATTTTTTATTAGAAGTATAGGATTATATTAAGAGACAACACATCAGATATACTATAACAAGAAGGATTTCTGTGCTTCTGTTTGAAGGATACATGCACTTTTGGAAATTGTCTGCAACAAATCAAGGTGTGAATTGGATTGCAGCCCTTTATTTTTAAGCTACTTGTGAACTGAAGCGAATTGAGGAGGAATCCTGTTGTTTTTTTCTTGTGGGATTTTTCATTAATTGTTTTGCTTAGGTGGGGAAAAAAAACAACAAAATAAAATTAGAACAGGTCTGTCCCATTGACACGCCCCTGTGTCCACATTTTTCACCTGCTCTCTGCGACGGCTTCAAAGTACGGTCATGACTCTCTGGCTCATGGAAGCTTTAAGCTACCAATTTACTTGATTTCCTAAAGTCAAAGCTTGCTTTGTTGGGAAAAGAGGAGCTGTTTGGCGTTTTTTGCAGAAGTCAGTAAGGTTGGACGAAGCAGCCCTCGTCTAGCCTGTGGCCGGAAAAAAGGCGCTTCCCGGGCTTGTCCGACACCTATGTATTGTTGCAGCGCGCAGGAAAGTAAAATGGACTACAAGCGGCGCTTCTTGCTTGGCGGGTCCAAGCAGAAGGTGCAGCAGCAGCACCAGCAATATCCAGCCATGCCCGAGCTCAGCCGCACCCTCAGCGCCCCTCTGGGGACGTCCTGCTCCGCACCTTCCCCCCTGGCGCCTGTGGGCTCCTCCCCCTCCGGCTGCCACGATCACTCGGCCTCCGGCGGCACCACGGCCGTTGCTGACATCCAGCAAGGCATCTCCAAGTACCTGGATGCGCTGAACGTCTTCTGCCGCGCCAGCGCCTTCCTGACCGAGCTCTTCGGCAGCGTTTTCCGCAACTCGCGCTACTCCAAAGCAGCCATGCAACTGAAGGACGTTCAAGAGCATGTGATGGAGGCAGCCAGCCGTCTCACGGCGGCCATAAAGCCTGAGATCGCCAAGATGCTGATGGAGCTCAGTGCCGGCGCTGCAAACTTCAAAGATCAGAATGACTTCAGCCTGCAGGACGTAGAGGTAAGTCATCTATAACTTGTTCTCTCTCATTAAGAACCAAAGAACAAAATTTCTGTTGCAGTTTAACAAAGTTATTGTCTATGTCCAGTAAAGAACATCTGTCTCCTAAACTTAAATTTTTAATGGAGGTCAATATAAAATATTTTCCTTCTAGACCATTTTGGACTATTGGTTTTAACTTTTGGTTCATTCCATTTTGTACTACATTATGTAACACAGTGTAAGGGACAGTGTATGTTCAGATTATGTATTAAACTAAAAATCAACAAAAATGGACGTACATGGATTTCATTGGACAGTGACAATATAGTGTATGTAGTGTCTGCTTTGAGTTTTGATTTATACTGATCTCAGGAGACAGTGTGAGACACATGGTTGGGTTATAAAATAAGAAAGGTCAGCTTTTGTCTTTCTGTCTGCTTGGGTTTTGTGATTCCTGCAGTTTTAAAATAGACTTTCCCTGCAAGCAATATGTGCAGGCCTGTTGGATTTGATTTGGAGGGATTTGTAGCCCAAGCCACTCTGATAGGGGTCTGTGGAGGTGCTAAGATCTGCTGCAGAAGTGTGAGAAACACTGGAGAAGTGAGAAGAAAAACAGCCTGAGAGCTACTGCTTCCCCTAAACAGGCTGACGGGTTTCCTCAGCAGTCTGTTCTCTCCGAGCAGCTTCAGCTTTAGCCCACCCCCGAGAACTGCTGCTGCCAATGGTTCTGTGTTCTTCATTCAGCTGAGCTTCAGTGTGCTCCTCAAACTTCACACAGTGGATTTTTAGCTGTTTATGTAGTCTTAAACTTGGAAGCTCAACATCAGCTGTATGTGATTCATTTATTTATTTAATAGTACAGCTACAACTTGGAACGGGAATAAACCAAACATATGACACCATGATCTCTCAATAGATAAGTGACGATAACCGTTTCTTTTGGAGTGCTAAACCAGAAATTAGGGCTGGGTGATGAATATGATTACCATATTAGTTCATACATGACAACACTAGATTTATTTGTAAACAGACAGCACTAATTTAAATTTTAATAACATTATATAGTACTATATAATAGTGCAATAAATAATTACAGCCTTTTACAAAACACTAACTGTTAACTATCCACAATATTCAGGAATATAAATGTTTAAAATATGATTCATTTTATAGATAAACATAAACTGGCTCATTCTTAATAATGCACATTCCTTGCTAACAAAGATATAATGGGCAATATTGAGGTTATATCTATATATTGTGAAATAAATCTGATAAATAATTGTTGTGACAGGGCTATATCAAGGGCTAGAAACCCATTACTTGGGTAATTGCCTGTTTAGACAGATAATTTAAGCCTAAAGTCAAGATATGTATACACATACAATACCAGTCAAATATTTGGACACTTTCTCATTACCTTTTTTATTTTTATTTTGTTTCTACATTGCAGTTTAATTGTAAACATAAACAATAAACAAATAATCTAAACCTGATCAAATGAGATGGTGATTTGAGATGAGCTGGAGCTTCACAACATGAAGGAAAAGCAGCCACTATTGTTTAGCACCTCCAGAAACTCCTTCAAGATGCAGAGAAAACTATTCCAGGTGACTCTACCTCATGAAGACACTGAGATTAAAATACCAAGAGTGTGCAGATCTGTCCTCAAAGAGAAATGTGATACTTAGAAGAATCTAAATTATAAAACATATTCTGGCTTATTTAACACTTTCAGTTCCCGTATAGCTTTAATATCTTTAAATTAAAAATGGAAAAATAAAAATCATAAAAATAAAAAGAACACATTGAATGAGAAGTAGTACCAAAATTGTGTCATTGTGTCATACATACAGCAAAGTGTTAAAGCCCTGGAATGCTTTGTGTTGTTGAATTTAATATGAATGATATATTTCAGATGTTGTTTCTGAATGTCTGTTTTGATTTCACGATGGAAAAGCGAGTTGAGAGCTTTACAGAGGAATTCCTGCTTTCACTGCTCCAAGATATTTTTGGAGCTGTGCTGATTTTTCCCTCTCTGAGTTCGCTCTGACCGCTCGTTCCTGAGGTTAGCTTTGCTCCTGTTATCCTCAATCGGACAAACCAAAAGTTTTTAGCTTTTCTGAACAGAGGAAGATGTATAAGCTTAAAACGGTCCTTTATGAGCGAAGGGTAGCCGTGCCCCGGTGGATGTGGTCGTGCCCAGAGCAGGAAGGCCGCACGCCACAATCTGTAAATGAGACCCTGTGGTGAGGGGCTGAAGGCTGCCAGTGAACCTTTTTTGGGTTAAAGCTCGAGGCAGAACTATGAAGCACAGACTGGATTTTTTTTTTGGGAGATCCAAATTCTGAATTCTTTCCGTATAACTATTTGTGGTGGAATGTTTTCCGAAATATCTAAGATTTTTTTTTATTTGAATAAAAGGTTATGAATGTTAGCTGATAAATACGGGTAAATGCAATTCATAAATATAAATTGTAAATTATGTCTAGGCCTGGCATAACAATTGTGTTTGAGTGATATAATAATTTTAAGACTATTATATGCCTACTTTTAAGACCACAAATGCCTAATTCTAGTGTTTCAACCTGTTACAATACAGTATATAACAGAGTTACTGATGTCTACCGAACATTAGAATTTCAGTGTGGTTAAAAATTTTAGAACCTTGCTGTGAAGCACGATTTTGTACACACCTCTTCACAAAATGTTGTTGTTTTTCCCCCAAACATTTCTGCACCCATCTGTTAATTGCTACTTTCAATGTGTAGTAGGCTTGTTTAAAAAGTTTAGGTGCTTTAAGAACTTGATGATAAATTTTATGGTAAGGATGCAGGAAAAGTTTTTGCCATAATTGTGCAGTTTTCACTGCTTAGTAAAAACTGTGCTGACTAGTCCCAGAGATTGTTTGGGACTGTTTGGTCTGGAGAGTTTTGTTTTGTGGTGAGATTAAGGTGCATGCTCTGACCTTAATTCTTCTCAACTATCACATGTTACTTGCAAGTTTTGAGCCAAACTGTTCCTATAGCCATTTAGACCTGCCATATTACCCAGATGATTACTACAGCTGTGCATCAATGCCATTTCTTAAACTGCACATACATATATTCTATTAAATATGTTCAGAACCCTCTTCCTGTATTTACTATCTTGCTTCAACCCTAGACAGCTCTGACCAGTGAGCAGAGAAAACGTACTTAGCCAAGTAAAAACACCAATCTAGATCAGATTTAGCCACCTGATGCAGTTTTTTTTCTGTGTAGTTTAAAGGCTGATAGCTTAACCCAGCTTCCTATAATGGGTCAGAAATGTCGTCATGTCTAAATCATCTCTAAAAGTGCTTTAAGTTTCATATGAACCAGGGCATTAATCTGGACTTTTTCAGTTGATCCAGGCTGAAACAGTCTTTGTTGGACTGTTCTTTGTACCCCCTTTCACACCTGCTGTTTTGGTTTAGACCAAACCCTAAAGTCTGCAGATCTGTACCAAACAAAGAAGGTGTGAAATAGGGCTGCAATGATTAATCGATATAATCGACAATGTCGTTTATTTAAATTTATCGACTACAAATTTAATTGTTGGTAACAGTACCTCATTACACAAAGTGCTGGAGACCGAAGGGCAATGGGAGATGGGTAAATGGCTCACTTAGACAGGTTAAACTTAACTTAGGGTGCTTTCACACCTGCCTCGCTTGGTCCGGACTTTCGTACTTTTCAGTTTGGTCCGAACCAAAGTAGCAGGTGTGAAAGGGGGGCGCGAACCACAGTCCGGACCAAAGGACCAGATTTTGGTCCGACCAAGAGAGGTGGTCTCGGTCCGGATCTTCTGAACCATGGTCCGGTTCGCCTGCAGTGTGAAAGTGCTTTTCTGGATGGTTCAAACTTTCGGACCAATTACAGGAAGTTCAGCAGGCGTTCCTCAACAACGGCAGCAGATAAAGAAAAATATACTTTTTTTCCTCCTTATCTGTCGGCGGCGATACGGTTGCTTCAGACAAGCACGTTTGGCGAATTTGAACTAACCTAGAGTACTGTGCCTGAAGCTGCTGCTGCTCGTATAAAAACCTCAATAGCAGCACTACTATGGAGACGAAATGAATCTGTTCATTTTATTTTATCCTTATTCTGGAAAGGCTTTCCACCGAATGAACCACCCGCTGAATTGTCAACACGCCAACGTCAGACGCAGGTCCTTCTAAAACCAATCAGTGTCAAGTTAAGGAAAACGCATCGATACGTAAGTGATGATGAAAGGATGTAGGAGAATCACACAAAGGTCTTTGGTGCGCTCCCTAAACTGCAGTGTGAAAACTAAAATAAACGGACCAAATATATACAATGTAGCAAACACATGAACCTTGGTTCCGGACTTTCAGGTGTGAAAGCATCCTTATTCTGTGTCTCCAAAAGTGCCCAAACACAACAGATTACATATTTACTCACTAAATATCAGCACTTTCCATTTAAACAACATTTAGACATTTAAATGTCTTTAAAATCTCATGTTCAGCTGCTTTTATTGCTTTTAGAGATGGAGGACATGACAGAAATAATTGTTGACGAATCGACTTATCGAAAAAAATGATCAGATTAGTCGACTACCAAAATAATCATTAGTTGCAGCGCTGGTGTAAAAGCATTCTTAGTGTTTACAGTAACACATAAAGTACCTTTTGCTTGGGTTCCCCAAACTTTTACATGCAACTCTTTAATTGTTTGCAGTCAGGACTAGGGTTGCAGCGGTAACCGGTTTCACGGTATACCATGGTATTAAAATGCACGGTTATCATACCGTGTGTGTTTGCTTATTACCGGTAAAACGCAAGCCAGCGGAGAAACTCACCCGCGCATGCGCAACTCTGCTCCGCTTCAGCTGCTCAGCACACAGCGGTGAGAACAGCAGAAGGTGCATCAGAATAAACAAATCTCCGTCCGCCTAAAAAAGGCTAAACTAAAATCAGCAGTGTGGGACTATTTCAGAGACCCGCCGAACGCACCCGAGGATGGTTATCCGATTTATAATCAATGTGGCCGTAAAGTCACAGCTAAAGGTGGACATACGTCAAACCTGTTCTCCCATCTCCAAGAACACCACCCCGCCGTGCAGCGCAAAGTATGTGTTTAGTTTATAATTTTAATCTGAACATAAATAAAATCTCTTTGTAGTCGTGCACAACCCATGCGGTAAGCGCCCGCAAAAGCGCTGAGTTATCCGAAATTTGGGCACGCAGGTACAGGCGTGAAGTGCGTGCTACGACGGATTCACGTGTCCGTGTAAAGGTGCTCGCCGGACTGGATGTGAAAGACGCCATTCATTTACATGCGTTAATTTTCAAATTCTGACGTGCCTGTTTTTCATGTGTTAAAACCAGACTCAGAAATAAATCCCCTCTATCTGGTTATATACCAACTTGGCAGTAAAACGGACGTTTACAACAGTTGTTGATCAGACACTGACCCAGGCTCAGTTTATTAGATATTAAATAATTTAAACTTAAATAATTGTACTGAATAGTTTAAACACAGGATCTTTACTTCTTAGAGGACATGTAATGTGTGACACGTGTGTGTGTGTGTGTGTGTGTATATATATATATATATATATATATATATATATATATATATATATATATATATATAATTATATACACCCTTAATGACCTTAAGAGTAGTGGAAAAACCTGGTTTCCTTCACCTAATGGTGTACAGTTTATTTTTTTTAAGGAGACATTATCTATATAGTTGTTCCAGGTTTCTACAATAAATAGTTAATTGAACAAAAAACCTTTGTTGTAATTTCTTTAAGGGTCAGTTTAATAATATATGTAACAAACTGTGATACCGTGATAACCGTGATACCGCGGTATTTTCTGAGACGGTTATCATACCGTGAAAATCTCATACCGTTGCAACCCTAGTCAGGACACACCAAAATCCAGAGTGTTACTAAACACAACACCAGTGTTAAATAAACTGATAAAAGGCTGGTGTTGCTGATGTTTTCTTCATTAAACTTGTGTCTTTACTTTTGTGTCTTTAAAGTTAGTCCATGGTTTTGTGTTCAGGGAATTCTGGTATGCAAAGCAGCCCCCCCTCCCTCCCTTTTTCCCCTTTTGCCGAGAAATCCGAAAGTCCAGGCCGTGTGGAAAACAAACTGGGTTTTTTTTAATATATCCGAGAGCTGCTCACTGACTGCTGTGTGTGTCTCAGCTGCCAAATATGCATGAAAATGTCACGGTTTATTAGATGGCTGTCTACCATGCTCAGGAGCAAACCACAGGAAACAGAGTTCCAGCTAGACTGAACTCGCGCACAGTCTCAGTACAGGTTGTATTCACTGTGCTTTTAAGGTGTCTTGTTTTACTAATTAGGTTCATTATGTTTATGAGTGAGGGAAGCAGCGTGTTGCTGTGTAGCTGTGGTGTAGGTTTTCACCGGTGGTGTTGTGCTGATGGCAGGATCAGAGAGCACTGGGTTTTCCCCATCTCCACTGGGACACCTGATCCTGCCCTTGTCTGAATGAAGCCATGCCATTATCTCCAGTCTGAATATATGTTACATAACTGGGTCACTGTCGGTTCGCCTCTGGATCAGGTCTCATCACTTCTGCTCGGCACTGTCGTCTAATTTAATTAAGTTTAAGAGATTAAAAAAAAAAATTCTCACCAAGAAGTAATTAAATACCGTCTGGACTTTAAGGTCACTAAACAGTTTTAGTGAAAAGTGGAAAAAAATGTTCTTTTGTGTTTGTGAGAGTGATCCTAGTGTGTGGATTTGATGTATTGTATCTGTATTGCCGAGAGGAACCACATTGAATAACAACTAGCATATCATAGTGACCACTTGGCAACCACCTGGAATACCATAGTGACCATCTTAAATATCATCCACTTAGCAACACCATAGCAAACACCTGCCAACTATTAACCAACACCATAGCAACCACCTGGAATGTCATATTAGCCATCTACCAACACAGTAAAAGTCTATTGGTATACCATAATGACAATGTCATACCATATCAACCACCTTTAGCCGCACTAAAGGAACTGCTTAGCAACACCATAGTATCCACCTGGAATGCCATATCAATCGCCTTGCAGAACCTAGCAACCAACTGGTATTCCACAGTGACCACTTGGAAACCACCTGGGATAGCATAGTGACCATCTAGGATATCATCCACTAAGCAAAACCATAGCAAACACCTGCAAACTATTTGCCAACACTGGAATGTCCTATCAGCCACCTACCAACACCATAGCAATCAACTGGTATACCATATTGACCACTTACCAACACCATAGTAACTGAATGGGGTACCATATCAACCACCTGTCCCTGCACCAAAGCAACTTCTTAGCAACACCGTAGCAACCACCTGGAATGTCATATTAACCACCTAGCAGCACCATAGCAACTGCTTGGTAACACCATGGCAAACACCTTCCAACTATGTAGCAACACCATTGCAACTACCTGGAGTGCCATATCAGCCACCTACCAACACCGTAGCAGCCAGCTGGTATACCATAGTGACCACTTAGCAACACTATTGCACCCACCTGGACTATTATGTCAACCACCTGTACCTGCACCAAAGCAACCACTTAGCAGCACTGTTGCAAACACTTGCCACCCTCTTAGCTACACTATTACAACCAACTGTCATTTCTGTAGTGACCACTTAGCAACCACCTGGCAACCTCTTAGCAACACCATAGTATTCACCTTAGATACCATATCAAACACCCAGAAACACCATAGCAATACACTAGGATACCATAACAATCACATGGAATAATAATATACCAATTGCAGAGCAACACCACACCAACCACCTAGGATACCATAGCAAGTTAGGAGCCACTGATAATGGGAACAGCGCTTAGACAGCTACACCACTCAGGAGCCCTGAAACAGGCTTTTTAAATGTATGTAAATCAGAGGAATGTGTGGAAGGAATATTGGGTTTGTTATTGGATTTAGGGAATATCACACTCAGGCTGATTGACTGGAGTAAGAAATATTAGTTCTGCTGCGATAGTATTCAGGTTTTTGGGATGTCTGTCTGGGGTCAGCTCTCCTATGTGCTGTATAGAAGGCTGGAACCAGCTCGGTCTCGTTTTTCCTGCGAGAGGGAGGGGGGCACATATTTCTGCCTTTACAACTCAGCCTGCAGGTATTTTCAGCAAGCACCTGTGAAAGAAAACCCATGGCCTTGCTGTGTGAAGAGAGGAAGCACCCCCCACCCCCTGCACTGCATGGTGAAATGTAGAATGCCGGTATTTTATTTTTACTCTCTATTTTTACTTGTGAATCACCTCTGAAACCTCTCCATAGTGTTCAGGGTGTGTGTTGCCTGGTGGTGAAAGGCAGGCGAGGCTCGGTGCCTTAATGCAAGCAAACTATGGTTTGCACTAAATGTTGGGTCCGTAAGTATTTATGCAGTTGCAAATTTTATTAGTTTTTTCCTCAACCAGAGTGGTGAAATAAAGCAGTGAAGTTTTCAGTACGTAGATGCAAGTCCTTCTAAAAATCTGTGGACATTACCAGAGGTTTAGTTTCCTTAATTGATATGCTTTTCCTGGTTGTTGTTGCTGTTTGGGACTTTATGCTTCCCTTTTGTCTTAATTAAAGGAGAACTCTGGTGTAAAATGGACGTTTGCTGTAGTAAAACATGCTAAAAAAAAAGGGCTTACCTTTGATAAATAGCACACCTTCGTTCTCCCACAGCATTCCCAGATCCAGAAATTTTAAATTTGCCCAAACAGACATGGTGACATGGGGCATAATTTGCCCCGATAAATCGACTTTTCCACTGTTTCCACCACCATATTTGTACGCTTTTATTGCTTTTAAACGCTTTTATTGTGGTAATTTACGGCTCTGCAGCGCACTCTCAGGTTCATATATGCTATAGGCAAGGATGATGTGTCAGTGTACTTTGGTATGCAGACACCTCACAATATGCAGATCAGTCAATCAATAATACCACCCCCTCCGCTGACATCCAACCGTCTGCGTCTCTCCGCTATCAAAGGCACACTGCTGCTGCTACAGTTAAGCCAATCAGCTCTTCCACCTGCCCACCACTAAACCCATACATCACCTAGTGCCCCTCTCAAACTACCCCTCCCATATTTTAGCCTTTTTAAAATTTGAGGGTGGAGTCAGCAAATATCAGAGGGTTTATTTAACCTTTGATAAGGTGTTGGATTGCTTCTGTTACATTTTGGATGCAATAAAGGCTGTCTTATAAGTTTTGCGTCATTAAACTGAAACTTAGCAGAAAGTTTAGCTTTGTAAATTTCAGAATTCATGTTGCCACTTCTGTCAGCAGTCCTGTAATTTATAAACACCAGTGACCAACTTCCATTAGCAGCCATATATGCCAGAGATAACACTACCCCCACCATGTTTGGCAGTTGAATTCAAAGCAATGTCATTAACTTTTTGGATTTTTACCTATGTCTATGTATGGCCACACTCCGGCCAGGCAGAGTAACGCCTTACCTTAAATAAAGCAGAATGATATGACAAAAATATGTATCATGAAATATCAGTGACAGATACTATAGATAATGTTTATTGGAATATTGAAAATGTGATGTAAAAAGCCTTTATTAAAACATTTGTATTGCGATATATTGTGATGTTACTGGCCAGTCATAAGGTTGGGGGTGTTTTGTGTTTTTTTTGGGGATGTTTTGTGATATAAATAGGAATTTAAATAATTTCTTATTATTTGGAATAATTAAAAATATACAGCTCTAGAAAAAAACTTAAAAATGAGTTTCTTTGAAATTGAAAACCTTTGGAATATAAATCAAGAGGAAGATGGATGATCACAAGCCATCAAACCAAGCTGAACTGCTTGAATTTTTGCACCAGGAGTAAAGGCATAAAGTAAAAACCAGGGTTATTCCACCAAATATTGATTTCTGAACTCTTAAAACTTTGTGAATATAAACTTGTTTTCTTTACATTATTTAAGGTCTGAAAGCTCTGCATCTTTTCTTAGTTTTGAATTTGGGAGATATGTTGTCTGTAGTTTATAGAATAAAACAATAATGTTCATTTTACTCAAACATATACCTATAAATAGCAAAATCAGAGAAACTGATTCAGAAACTAAAGCTGTATATTTGATTTTTCTTTGTTTTTAAATTAATTGCAGACAGAACACAGCATTGTAGTATTTTTACTTCACTGGGACATTAATTCAGGTCATAAAATCGCACAATGTTAAAAGCAGTTTTCATTTTCAGATTTTTGGTGGTGATTTGGTGATATAGCTACACTGCGTTTGATTACAGAGTCCTGCTTTAACCCTAGTGTTTAGTGTTTAATTAAAGAGACTGGGATGAGCTGTGAGGTGAAACTCTTGAGTGTGTTTGCAGCTCCAGGCCCAGGTGAAGCATATTTGCTTTAATGTGTGTCTCTCTGTTGCACTGTATGACTTTGGCCTCTGCGTTATGATTAATGAGAACAGTGAGGGTGAGAGGGAGAGATTGCCTATTAAGGTAGAAGGCCTTGTGCCTGAGCAGATTCAACAGCCCTGATCTACGTAAGGATGCACTGCGTGTGTATCAGTGTGTGATTATTGTGTGTGTTTGTGTGTGTGTGTGTGTGTGTGTGTGTGTGTGTGTGTGTGAAAAAGTTTCTGGCATCCCAGAGCAGATTGAAGCTGCAGCTGACGCACTTTAGTTTAACTCCTGTACACATCCTTCCCTCTCCAAGGGACTGTGTTTATGACTTTAAAAGCAAAATTGATTAAGGATGAATAAAGGCATTGAAAAGAGAATTCTGAAGATAACTCATGCTGAGACTTTTAAAGCTTCTGAAAAATTTTACTCAAAACAAGATTAACTCTAGTCTCAGAAGTCTAGAAGACTAAACCCAGAACATTAAATAAAGGTAACATTTGATTAACATTTTGGCTGTGGCATTTTGTTTCTTCTGCTGAGGCCTACGGGGGACATTTTTGTCAATTAAATATCATAAAACATTCGTAATTGATTTTACTTGAGTAAACATGATTTTCCTACCTGTGTTAAACACTCTGAAGGCATTTGTTTTTGTTACTGTTATCTCAACTCTACCATGCAGTTCCAATGTCTGTTGAGGTATGACTGTATGTTTCTCTAACATATGGCTGATCTATAATGCTTGTTCATTCATGGCTAGACACCTCGTCGTTTTCTTAGCTTAATAACTCAAGAATGCCTCAACACATTTACATAAAACATACAGTTGTGGTCAAAAGTTTACATACACTTGTAAAAAAAACATAATGTTATGGCTGTCTTGAGTTTTCAATAAGTTCTACAACTCTTATTTTTCTGTGATAGAGTGATCGGAACACATACATGTTTGTCACAAAAAACAGTCATAAAATTTGGTTCTTTCATAAATTTATTATGGGTCTGCTGAAAATGTCACCAAATCTGCTGGGTCAAAAATATACATACAGCAACATTAGTATTTGGTTACATGTCCCTTGGCCATTTTCACGGCAACTAGGCGCTTTTGGTAGCCATCCACAAGCTCCTGGCAAGCTTCAGGTCGAATGTTTGACCACTCTTCTTGACAGAATTGGTGCAGTTCAGCTAAATGTGATGGTTTTCTTGCATGAACCCGTTTCTTTAGCACTGTCCACATGTTCTCAATGGGGTTTAAGTCAGGACTTTGGGAAGGCCATTCTAAAACCTTAATTCTAGCCTGGTTTAGCCATTCCTTTACCACTTTTGATGTGTGTTTTGGGTCATTGTCTTGTTGGAACACCCAACTGCGCCCAAGACCCAACCTTCGGGCTGATGGTTTTAAGTTTTCCTGCAGAATTTGGAGGTAATCCTCCTTCTTCATTATCCCATTTACTTTCTGCAAAGAACCAGTTCCACTGGCAGCAAAACATCCCCAGAGCATAATACTACCACCACCATGCTTGACAGTAGTCATGGTGTTCCTGGGATTAAAGGCCTCACCTTTTCTCCTCCAAACATATTGCTGGGTGTTGTGGCCAAACAGCTCAATTTTTGTTTCGTCTGACCAGAGAACTTTCCTCCAGAAGGTTTTATCTTTGTCCATGTGATCAGCAGCAAACTTCAGCCGAGTCTTAAGGTGCCTTTTCTGGAGCAAGGGCTTCTTTCTTGCACGGCAGCCTCTCAGTCCATGGCGATGTAAAACACGCTTGACTGTGGAGACTGACACCTGTGTTCCATCAGCTTCCAAATCCTTGCAGACCTGCTTCTTGGTGATTCTTGGTTGACTCTTGACCATCCTGACCAATCTCCTCTCGGCAGCATGTGATAGCTTGTGTTTTCTTCCTGATCGTGGCAGTGACACAACTGTTCCATGCACTTTATACTTGCGTATAATTGTCTGCACAGTTGCTCTTGGGACCTGTAGCTGCTTTGAAATGGCTCCAAGTGACTTCCCTGACTTGTTCAAGTCAATAATTCGCTTTTTCAGATCCACACTGAGTTCCTTTGACTTTCCCATTGTAGCTTTTGTAGCTGAGTCTAATCACTGGGTCAAATGAGCCCTATTTAAATGGGCTCATGAGAAGTCAACAGCTGTAGTCAATCAGAATCACTTACAAGAAGTGAAGAGGCCATGACATGAAGCTAATTTGATTGACACAACTCGCTACATCACCAAAATTGACAAATTTTGTTGCTGTATGTATATTTTTGACCCAGCAGATTTGGTGACATTTTCAGCAGACCCATAATAAATTTATGAAAGAACCAAATTTTATGACTGTTTTTTGTGACAAACATGTATGTGTTCCGATCACTCTATCACAGAAAAATAAGAGTTGTAGAACTTATTGAAAACTCAAGATAGCCATAACATTATGTTTTTTTACAAGTGTATGTAAACTTTTGACCACAACTGTATATATGGCTAGAAAGATCTGGAAATAATTCCTACAGTTTCTAAAAACTGCAGTATCATCACTCTCCGGTGAGGAGAAGTAATCCATTGTGGAGCACACTAAAAAAATAAACGCCTCGTCAAAGTTTCTTTCAGTATAACTTTCTGTGACTGGCTTACTTCTTTATTTCTCAGTTTTCAACACAAACACACGTTCTGAAGTATAATCCAGTGTCTGAGGAGAGCTCTGTGTCGTCTCTGAGTTTCCCCTCTGAGAATTACGCTAACCAAGCAAGTCAACCAGCTGGTTGAACTTGTGTATATAAGCGTTCTGAAGGAGTGCAGAGATACTATTTAATGAATAAACATTTGGATTTTTGTGACATCACAAAAACAGTCAATTTTCACTGGTTGGGTTTCAGTTTATTCAGTTTTCCTTATATAAACAGTGAAATTAACATTTGGGGAACACTCCCATTTCTTTTTGTACCCCTACCTCTTGTTTCTGAGTGTAACCCTTTCCATTGTTGGGAACCACTGGTATATCACAATGACATTTGCCAATGAACAATAAATAAAAAACACTGCTTCATTACCAGGCTACTAGAGATGGCCCATAGGTGACCCTTCCAGCAATTAATTATCGTCGTCAAAAGTCAGTCTTCTGGCTTCTGAGACAAACTACTAGTGTTTTTTATGCTTGTTATGAAGAAAACGGGCATAAAACATTAAAAGGACACATTAAACTATGCTAATAAAGAGGTTATCACAATTTCGAGCAAGGAAAATACTTATTAATGGGTTTATTTGGTCGCTTGCACCCAATCTTGCCAGTGATTCACATAGCCGTCTCTTTTAAATGTGTGTCTGAAAAATCTCTGTTTGAAGAGTCATGTAGTCCTAACACTTTCCTCACCCTACCCCTCCAGTCTAAGGAGAATTGGGACACCCTACCCCTAGACGTGTGCAAGCAAAACAGGAGTAGGGCAAAGTGGTAGGGCCAAAGGGTAAAATAGGATTGGGCTTTAGACAGTGTTTTTACGTCAAACTCTTTAGAAGAAAAAAAAAACTAGAAAAGGTCTGACATTTGCTTTTTTGAGGCCGTTTAACTTGTAACGGAAATGTCAGAATTAATGATCTTTAGCTGGAAAAGAACAGTGTCACAAGTATGATATTTTATATAAGTGTTTTTCCTCCTGAATATTTAGGCCCTGCTTGTTTATGCTTGTGTGAATGTGATGGCTTTTGTTAGCTCCAGGTGAATGTTGCCATTGAAAGTGTTGATGGAACGGGCAGAACTCCAGCTCTGCTGAATGAAGCTTGTTTGAGTTTTTCCCCACATCACATGATATTAATACAGCTCATTATTATGTGGATGGTTTATACACAAACATCCTGTTTCACAAAATACCTTTTTAAATACTCTCAGATGTCTTCTGGGTCTCCCCCTGGTTTTCCCCTCTGTGTTATTGGACACTAATGACACATTTAGTGCTGATGGGTCTGACACGTTGGCTGACTGAGCAGTGCTGAGTGTTAAGGGTTTGTAACTCTGACTTTATGAAGTAAAAGATGCTCCAGGGCAAGTTTAGCAAAAGATACACACACACACACACACACACACACACACACACACACACAACTCGTCAAGTAACATTGTGGACACGAGCTAAAATGTATCAAAAAGGGCTATGCTTCCGTGAAATATGTTTCCTTGCTGTTTGTCATTTTCACAGTCTAGATTTTATTCCAGTTCTTATAAGACCCGTGGCCAATCCATGTTGTGGTGAGATGTTGAGCCATTTGTTTATCAGTCTCTGGAAAAAGAGCAAAAATGTGAACTGGCTAAAGGGATTGAGAGTTTTAACCTTCAGCACCTCCAGTGCTTAAGATAAGCAGTTTTTGAGGAAGGTCTCTCTCCTTAGTTCATTATGTGTTTCTCAGAACAATGAGTTATTTGAGTGTTTTGATTGGAGGCCTACTTTAAGATGTTCATCTCGAGCAAAGAGCTTTGATTAGAAGCAGTGCTGGTATTTTAGACTGGTTTCAATAAGGAATAGTGTTACACACGGTATGCTAATTCTAGAAAAGTACCTCAACGCTTCGTCATAAAATATTACATATTGAGTATATCACTAAAAAGCTAAAGCTGAAACTGGGATTTTATTTTAGGAACCGTTCTTGCTTCACTCAACAGGCTAAGAAAAAAATAGTTGAAGCAACCTTTTTACCAGTTTTAGACTAAGGGGATATAATATACAGACTTGCCCCAAAAATGACACTGCAATCATTGGATTCTGTTTATCATTCTGCATTAAGATTTATAACAAGTTCCAAATTCTTAGTGCATCACTGTAGACTGTATGAAATGACAGGTTGGGCTCCACTATCAATAAAGACGGCAAATACATTGGGCTGTTTTTGTGTAAAAAGGAATTATTGGTCAGCTTCCCTCATACTTGTCTGAATTTTTGACAAGAAACAGTTCTTTGTATAACTTACTCTCTAGTAGTTATATAACACTGGATATTACCGACGTTCTGTCTAAATTTGGAAAGAAGTCTTTTAGTTATGATGCACCTTCAACTTGGAATAGTCTTCAGAAACATTTTAGATTTCATCAGTTTATTTCACTGAAGAAATGTAAATAATCTGTTAATAATCTGCTGTCTTGGTTATTTAACCCTGGTTAAATAAAGGTAAATAAATAAATAAATAACATTTGTTTGCTAGGAGTACTTTAACCCTATGAGCACCAGGTGCCACATTTGGCACACAAATTGCACCTTGTTGTTTTCTTAACTTTGTAACTCAAGTATGCCTTATGCCTTAACATAAACCATATATGGCTAGAAATGGCTAGAAATAAATCCTAAAATGTCTAAAAACTGCAGTGTCATCACTCTCCGGTGAGAAGTAACTTTCTGTGACTGGTTTACTGCTTCATTCTGAAGTATAATCCAGTGTCTGAGGTGAGCTCTGTGTCGTCTCTGAGTTCTCCTGGCTGCTGTGTGTGCACAAGGTCAGATCATAAGACTTGTGAACAATGTTTTGAATCATTGATCCGAATTTGGCCTTGATTTGTGAGCCGATTTACAACAAAAAAAAAGTTTTTAGCTCCATGTTTGATCTTCTGTTATTTCATTCATTGTTTAAGGTTTTTGCTGTGGTGTTGTTTTAGTATCCGTATTGAAATATTTAGGGAGCTATTGTATTGAAAGTCATAAATTTGTTATCATGACAACTCTAGTAAGGAAATGTTTAACTAAAGGTGCTTATGTTTTTGTGTGTTCAAACTTTCACATGCCACCTTCCTCTCCGGTGTTTTAGGTGCTGGGCCGCTGTTTCCTGACGGTGATGCAGGTACATTTCCAGTTCCTGTCACAGGCGTTGCAGAAGGTGCAGCCAGTGGCGCAGTCGTGTCTGGCCGAAGCGCTGGCTCAGGTACAGGAGCGCTGCATGGGTGCTCGAGCACAGACCACTGCCCCAGGACCCCTCAGTGAGCTGGAGGAGGCCTCCCGGTCGTGGAAAGGGGCTTCAGAGGTACATACATATTCATGCATTCATTTTATTATTGTGTTTTAACCATGTCAGTTTTATTATACTAATATTAAATATATAATGCATATTGCAATGGGCAGTTGTTGGACTTTGAAACTAAACTAAATTCTAAAAACTGATGCAAGTAAATATTATTCATATAAAGTACCAATCAAAGTTTGGATGCACCTTTTCTTTTTTTTTTTCTTCTATGTAACACATAAGGAATCATGTTTTAATCAAACCAAAATACTCTGTCCAGTAGTCACATGCTCTAATCTGAAGTGATGGTAATTTGTTCTTTCTGGGGCTGGTAACTCTGATTAACTTATCCTGTGGAGCAGAGGAAACTATTGGTCTTTCTTTCCTGGAATTGACCTGATGAGGGCCAGTTTCATCGTAACATTTTTGATGATCTTTGATGAACTGTACTTGAGGATACTTTCAAAGTTCTTACATTTTTTTAGATTGACTGATCTTTATTTCTTAAAGTATTTTTTTCTTTACCTTTTTAAGTAGCCATAATATGAATTAAAACATTATTTAAATAGAGCTATTCACTGTATACCTGTAACTCTACCTCTTCACAACTTTACAACTGATGCTCTCAAACACAGTAAGAGGATGAGCAACTCAAGTAATTAACTCTTGGGTTCAGCACAGCTGTTAACTGAAAACTACTCTAGGTGACTCTACCTCATAAAGCTGACTGATAAATCCAGCCAAGATGTGCAAAACTGTCATCTAAGCAAGAGGTACTACTTAAAAGAATCTAAAATATAAATTATATTCTGGTTTGTTTAACAAATAATTCCATAGGTTTTTCTTCTTGAAACATTAACTGGGACTGTATGTTCATTAAGACTAATTAGGGTATATAATATTTTAGAGAGACACTATCCAGTCTATGAAAACCTTCTTCCGGTGAGGTTTCTTTAAAGTGGGAGGAAATCTTAGAAACATTCATTGTGGTAAAGTTTTGGGGGAATATGTTTTCTCAAGTTGCTCAATTCTGTGGTTACATTTCCCAGCTAAGAAGGTTCAACCAGGTCAAGAAAGTCTCTCACCATCCCAGCATGATCCTCCTCAGAATGGGCCTCCCCTACTCCCCTAATGTATCAGTCAGGTCATAATACAGCTGGTCTGAGACTCTGAGAACTCTTTATTATCCGGATCAGCTCAAAGGAAGTGAACTTTAACTGCTCACGGATCACTTGTGCCTCTCTGGTGTCCTGTTGGAGAGTTGAGGAAGTGTGAACAATAGCTGAGATGTTTAAGATGGTTTGGATGCGGAGTCATCAGTTTCACCCCATGTTTAATTAGAAATGTGGTTAGGGGTTGATGTGTTGTGGTTTGTTTTGGTTTGAGACGCTGTCGTGAGACCTGTGCTGTGTCGACTGGAGGCTAAGATATAAGATGTAATTCAGGCAGTGACAACAGTGGGTTTCATGCGACTCTGAAGTGAGGATTGATTGTGTATTTAAAGATACATTTAAAGCTTTGTGGGAAGCTTTAGCCATGCTAAAATTAACTGCAGAAGGTGTGGAATGTTGCATGTTGTTGATGATCCACGGTGTCGCAGTGATGCTGAAGATTACTTTCTATTCTCATGTTGTGAGAAGTAATTTAGCTGTCAGTAAGTCTATAGACCTGTGAGGTCATTGCTGGCCTCCACAACAGGAACTGTAAGTACCGTATTTTTTTCTGCTAGCACTGCTGGAGTAGCATTAGCATTACCCGCTAACTGTGTTTGCAATTTCCCCGTTCAGAGGGGAGTATGATCGGCCTGTAGCCTGCTCCTAACCCCTGGTAACACTGCTGAAGTAGCATTACCTCACCCGCTAACTGTGCTCGTTATTTCCCCATTCCGACTGGAATATTATTCGTCTGTAGCTTGCACCTAACCCCTGCTAGCACTGCTGGAGTAGCATTAGCATTACCCTCTAACTGTGCTCGCTATTTCCTCGATCAGAGGGGAGTATGATCGGCCTGTAGCTCGCTCCTAACCCCTGCTAGCGCTGCTGAAGCAGTTAGCTGCTAATGCTCCAGCCTTAGTGCTGGAGAAATTCTGAAATCTAAGTTTACTTACTTTACTCAGTTTATTAATAGTGCGCCTTATATTGCAAAAAATATGGTAGTTTTTCTGTTCTGTTTTTTTCGAAAATGTTTAACAATAGAGATTGCTAGTTTGCTGAGGGTATGGTAAGGTTGCCAGTTTTGTGATGTCAGTTTAGAACTCAGGATTGTTTGCTTAGATGTAGCAATGTTTGCAGCGTCATGTCAAAATACAAAAAAGGTGTTTTTCTTTTTCCCATTGTGGAAAAATGCATAGGGACTAGGGAGTTCCTTTTTTGGGCATGAGACTAAGTAGACAGAAATGCACATCAGTCGGATAATATTAGTCAGAATGACTGAAGTTAAAGTCCCATGTGTCAAAAACATGGCCCATGGCCTCCTCTGTCCCGTGGCAAAATCCACTCGAGCCCCCAAAATTTATTTTGGTGTTTCATTACGATTGGCCTGTTTTACAAATACCCTGCACTACAATCCCCAGCATGCACTGCAACATAATGTGTACTTCGACGCCCCCTCCCTCAAACAATCAGCGGTTATACACAGTAATGACAATTTGGCTGTACAATTTTTTTTTGCGAGATTTAGTGCGTTTTCACACAAAATATTAGTGTATGACCTTTTTTGCCAGGTTGTATATTTTCATGCAGTTTCTCTCATTAATAAGCTAATATCCAAGTTTATGCTCTTCGTTGTTGGTCTCACTAAATGCAGTGCATTAGGTGATGAATAAGATGATGATTGTGGTGGTGGTGTTTAATGATGATGATTATGAAGATGGGGTGTTTTTCTGTCTCTTACAGGCTACAGCACGGCTGCGGGAGAGAGGACGTGATGGCTGTTTGGCTGGAATTCAGGTGCAGCAGCTCTTCTGCTCACACAGCCCCTCCCTCCCTGAGCACCAGCTCAAAGAGCTCAACCTGAAGATCAACAGCGCCCTGCAGGTGACCACACCGCTGCCACCGCCCCATCCACCCAGCTACATTACACTGCTCAAAGCTACAGCCTGTCCTGCAGCAGATTTATAGAGTCAGGATAGTTTAGAAACTCTTGGTTTAAGTTTACGGGGTTAAATCAGTTCTGGTCCAGGGGAGCTTGGGTCCAGCTCAGTCTGATGGAAAAGTCTTTGTTGAGGCAGAAGGATGTAATGGTGACTTTTGGAATTTAAGACTGAAAGGTTAATCAAATTATTTGATTAATAGAACTACTGTTTTAATCCAATTTTTAAAAGCTAATAATGGAGAAGGGACATCTTTACATATAGAAGCTAGCAGAGAGAATCTCAGTAGAAAGTCAGAAACCTATATAAGGATGATTATTTGCACCATGTTTAATATGAAAGCTGCAAACAAGGTTGAAGGGGCTGCTTACTATTCATAACATTTAAAAATCCATATTTTTAATTAAATTTAAAAGAAACATTAGCTTTCACCTCAGTTTAAATGGTGTTTACTATAAATAAATAAAAGTGTTATTTGTCTGAATATCAATATATATCAAGATAATTTTCTTTATTTATTTGTGGAATTAGTGGAATTCTGCTGTTATTGGTCTATTTTAACTATCTTGGGCATTAGTTTGGTGATACATTACACACATTACATACTTTTATTTTAGAGGACCTTCACATATTAAGAATTGGTAAATGTGCAAAAGGCCTGCTGGTTATATCATGTTCCAATATAGCCATTCTCATCTGCCTGTATGTGTCATGGGTTGGGTAAATACATGCTGGGATTATTTCTGTTTATATAATTCATCCATAATCTATAAAACATTCATGTAACCCTGGGCTGAATGCAGAGTGAATATGTGTGTATGTCGTGTCTGTCTCTATATATAGGCATACAGAAGTGCGCTGGACTCCCTGGGACACTGTGAGTACGCACTGAAGGGGGGATTTTACCTGAAGCCCAAAGCTGCAGAAGCTGCATTACAGGTAACACTCATTGTAGTATTTACTCATTAAGTAGTGAGGATCAGTGTTTGTGTGGTCTTGCAGTTTCTTTTCTTTTCTTTCAGATATGAAAAAGCAATTGCATTACATGCTAGCAGTTAGCCGCTAATACTAATGCTGCAGCTTCAGTGGAACTCTAGAAATAATCTGTCTCATTTGTCTGTTTTTCTTAGCTTAGCTTTACAATCCAGTGCACCTTATGTATGAAAATAGACCAGAAAGTAGACGTTTATTGATATTGCGCCTTATAATCCAGGTACTCACTGTGTCTATCAAAATGTAAAATGTACTTTACTTTTTAAATCACTGTCCAATTTAAAGTACATCCTGCGAGACAATGAATGAGCAGGTGTCCCAATACTTGTGTCCGTATGGTGCATATGGACGTGCGTGTTTGAATGTATGTACATATTTCTGAATGTTTTTGTGTTTGTTTAGGGTTGCTGTAGCGACGCTGAAGCCCAGCAGGCGGGCAGGATGCAGACGACCTCTCAGCCACTCCAGTGTGAATTACCTACGATCCCTCTGCAGATTGGCTCACACTTCCTCAAAGGAGTCTCCTTCAACGAGTCTGCAGCCGACAACCTCAAACTCAAAACGGTACACAGCCTTGTACACTTTCACAATATTTATGTGAAATATTACTTGATACATGATGTTCCGGCCCATATATAAATGGGTTTTAGTTTGGATTTAAAGTTCTTTTGAAAAATCATTTGATTGGTAAAGAACTTATAAGACTAACCCAGGTTTCTTTTTTTTTTTTTCTTTTTTTTTTTTTTTTTTTTCTTTTTTTTTAATATGAACACACATTGGTACAAGTTACAGTATATAAAGCACCCCAAGGTCGTTAATACAGCCTTTTCTATCTTAATTAGGTTGTGAAGTGTAAAAGATACAAGTATGTATAACCTAAAAAAATGCTTACATATTATCCTTAATAAGTTCACCATGGTTTAATAAATGTAAATAAGATGTTAAGACCAGAATATCAGTGAAATATTCTTTTATTTTGTGTTGTATCAATAAATAGATACAAACAAGCATATGAATCACCCTTCATACATGTGACTGTGAGAGAGTGAGAGAGAGAGAGTGAGACTAGGGCTGGGTATTGAAAAAAAAAAAGAGATACCTGAAAATTGTTTTAAAAAAGAAAAAAAAAAAACAATATTCTTCAAAAATGTTTGTAAAAGTGTTTCATGATATATCCAGGTGATTCACTCGCTTGTGAACTAACCATATTTACCATAAGGGCAGGTACTTGTATTCTCTGCCTGTTTGAGAGCACACCAAATTGTGACCCCAAATTGTTACAAATTGTACAATTGGTACAAATATGGTTAGATGTACACACTTTGAACATTCACTTATTATTCAGTTATTTTTGATACAGTATATTTAATTTGACTACTCTGGAGACACATTCTTAAGAGACTTTTAACGCCTTTTATTTGCAAAGGGATTTTAATTTGGAGTGAGAGATGCAGACTGCAGGCTGCAATTGCCGGCGCTCAGAGGGAGCAAAATTGGCCCTGCTCCCTCTGGGTGGGTAGATGGCGCTCTCTCCCCACATCACTCCTAGGGTGATGTTCACAGCACAGGACGTCTGTAAGCTGATGTATCAGAACCGAGTAGCTGTGCTTTCCTCCGAGGGCGCTGTGATGCTGCTCGGCAATGCTGCATCAGCAGTAGTTCAAAAAGAAGCGGCGGTTGACTAACACATGTTTTCTCTGATGTGTTAGTCTTCACCCTCCTGGTGTGTTGGGGCATTACTAAATACAAAATAGGAAAAATTAGAAATAAAATTATAAACAAGAAAAAAACATTACATTACATTATATTTGGCAGACACTTTTATTCCAAAGCGACTTATAATGATGTACATTCATGTTTAAGGTAAAAAAAAAATTATTAGACAGGGCCTAAAGGAGGTCAAATGGATAATAATTCTCTCTCTGTGTTTGTATTTATGTTTCATGTTGGTAATAAATGAGCCTTTCCTGGGATATTGATTTCAGCGAGCATTCACACCGAACCCCTCTCCTTTTAATTACAGTTAAACTCCTGCCTGAAAGTGCTTTTGTGACACAGGTTTTGTCTCGTGTGTTTACAGTAGCTCTGACATTCTGTTTCAGGACAATAGAGGGACAAAAGGCTGTGCACCGTGTTATCTCCCTCATCATCACCCTCATATGCTAAATCACCTGCCCTGCAGTTAACCCGCTGATAGTGTTGCCACTTAATCTCTAATGATGCCGATCTTCATTCTTATCTGCTTTGACTCATCCTGGAACAGCACTGGTATCACATTTCTAATGATAGTGATCACTCACTCCCGCTCTTACCTGAAGCATTCATTAGATCTGAGTGCTTAGGCATGCAAATCAGAGCGAGAGAGAGAGACGGAGAGACAGTGAAGCTGAGTGAATTCTCTGCATTCCTCTTCTGTTTCGGTTCCTCCACTCAGTCCTACAAGTGATTTTCTGCACCCTGCTGTTTCCTGGAGCAACTACACAGCTCTCAGTTTTGATTTTTCCTGTCTTAGCCCCAACATGGAAAGTACATCAATCAACCTTTATGTACGCTCGAGAATACATTGAGCATTTACAAGTTTATAACTTAAAGGGACTGAAAAATCTAAAATAAAATCAAGTTTTGAATCACGTTAAACTAATATAAGGAACTTCATAAAAAAAAACAATAAAAAACAAATGGCAAAAGCATTAAAAAAACTGTTTAAATCGAATTAAAAATAATTCAAATGATTAAAAATAAAAGGATAAGTGGACAGGCTAAAATTAAAAGGCAACTTAAGAGATCAATAATTATAATAAATAACAAACACTAAAAATAAAGATTATAAAAATAAGCGTAAAAAAAAAAAAAGGCAATGGCAAAAAATGTGGAAAGGCTAAAATTTATACCAGTCAAATTAAGAGATAAAAAATTGGAATAAAAAATATAACAAACACAAGTAAAAAAAAATAATAGAAGGGTAAATAATTAACTAAATAAAAGTTAAGGGGGAAAAAAATCAAACAAAACAGTCACAGGCTGTCTGAAAGTGGTTAGTACATAAACCTAGGCCTGTCGTTGCTATTTTTAACTATAACTTTTTGTGAAATATAGTTTATTTCAATTGCAATCACACTGTTTTAAAGAGCCCTGAATGCTTCATTATTAAGAATATTCAGACCGTGCAGCTCTAATATATATCAAGTGATACATAATACTGTAATAATGCATCTGCACCTGTTTAACAAGCACTGAACAGGGAATTAATCAGAATATTCACCCATAGGAATTGAATTGTAAAACATAAATGAAGTAAATCTACCATTTTTAAACAAAGTTGACTCACCAGCTCATATCCTTGAGTAGTCAGGATGTCTTTATCTTCAAGATCCCAGTGATTGTAGCTTTAATGTATTTTCACTACAATATCCAGCATGCATTGCACACACGTACTACAATCACACTGCATGTACAATGGCTCAAATCTGGTTTGTTCACAAAAATAGACGGTTTACATTTTTTATGTTTTTAAATGGCTTATATTCGACATTTAACCAAAAAGACTTTAGTAGGAGCCTAATAGTTGCTAATGGATACACAGTTGGAAATATTGAAACATTTAAATTTGATTTTCTGACTTAATAACTAGATAAATAACTAGATAAACTTACCTCACAGTCATTATGTAATTTTTTAATCACACAAAACACGATTTGAAGTCAGTTGGGTAAATGCTGTTTATTTATTTATTTTTTTTTTTGCTAAACTGTGCTCCTGTGTCCTGTAGGGACTGGTCCTGTCTGATGTTTTGAAGTACTATTTCGTCCTCCCTCATTTTCTAGCACACCACGCTGCAGCTGATAAAAGAGGCGTCTGGGCAGAACGGGGTTTCCTCGCGAGACGACTCGCCCGTGACGGAGGTGCTGAACCTCGTGTGCCCCTCCAGCTGGAGAGGAGCCTGCAAGACTGCCGTGCAGCTGCTGTTCGGACAAGCCGGCCTGGTGAGTGCTGAGCTAGCGTCCACTGCAGAACCCCTCACCTCACCCCCCACTTCCACACAACAGTTTCAAATGTTTCAGAAAGAGATGACCTACTTTTACACAGGGGCTACTGAGGAAAGCCGGTCAGGTTCAGATATAATTACTGCCTTATATAGATGTTGTTTTGAAGTTAAAAGGGAGAAAAAGGTTTTACAATGGTTCCAGGTTTGCTTAAAAACATTATATCATTAAATTGAAATCTTCCAGGAACAGACTTCCTGTGATGCAGGCCAATAGGTGTTGTAGTTTTGATAGTGTTTGTGTGTGGCACTGATTTGCCACGGGGAGTCGGATTATGAGGATACACCTGCTCTATAAATAACAATAGAGCCCCTCCTGTCCGACAGGAAAACACAGGCCCCTCCCTCGAGCTGGACTGTGTATTTCCAGTTTGCCGAAGGAGGAAGCTGCTTCCTCTTTCAAAGAACAACAGAGTCGAGAGAACTGAAATGATTTGTTTTAACTTTCAGCTGTATTTGTATTTTTTACTTTTGTATTTTATTTTATATAACATGATGATTATAATAGTACAAATAATATTAATGATATCATAATTATATAATGCGCACAGTTAACCCTGTAACAATAATTGATTTTAATTGACTTATTGTGAAATAAATAGACATGAGCCTACCCTAAACTATTTTTGCTGACCTTAGTGTTGTTCATTGTGTTAACTTGGCAAAGAAAGCCCATCAACATCAGTGATGTGGTTTATCACAGTTTTATCACAGTTATTTCTGGGACAACATGAGTAATAAAACACAGTTATTATAATAGGATTATGCAGGCTATTGTCATATGGTCACCTTTTAAAATACCACCAAATGTCTAGCTTAAGTTTAAGTGTTGTTTGCCTGAGCACCAGTATAACAGAAAAGATGCAGTAGCTTGTCCCAGGGCACTAATTGATTATTTTATATAATTTTGCATACTGAGTTGAAATTCACTTCAATATGTTCAATACCAGTATAATAAATTATGTTTAGAACACTAGAATACTTCCGGTAGTTTTGGCTTAATTAAAGGGGCACTAAACATTTTTTTTTTTCTGACTGCACCCTCAGCCCAAATTTGAAAAAGGTAAAAAAAAAAATTGTAGGGGTAGTTTGAGAGGGGCACTGGGTGATGTATGGGTTTAGAGGCAGGGCAGGAGGGAGAGCTGATTGGCTAAGCTACTTTACAGCCATTACACAGCAAAACAGCGGAATTCATCTTTATTTATTCCATCCACGGCAGTCTGTGGCTGTTTTTGTTTAGGTTGTGTGCCCCTAAGACAAAATGTAGCAGCTGATGTCACAAAACACCATTTTTACTACTACAGTCTGCAGTGATGACACAGTAACAGTGGAGAGTGCTGAAAGGATATTGGTTTAGATTCTTTCCACATTTTGTGCTGGATATCAGCGCTAAAGTAAAATGCGGAAATTATTGTGTCCGTTGTTTGAATGTATGCTGTTTTATACATTTTTGTGAGTACCATTTTCTCCCTTTGTATGTGTTAACAGGTTGTGGTTGACACGGCTCAGATAGAGAATAAGGAGGCTTACGCTCCACAGATTACTCTAGAAGGATCCAGGGTTGTAGTTCAGGTCCCCTCCACCTGGTGAGTAAACCTGGGAATCACAGGCTGAGTTTTATCATTTTATTTAATATATATGTGTAATATATGTAATATACATGTAATATATATGTGTATATATATATTTCTTTTTTTCATGCACATTTTTGTACATGTAAAGCCTGTGTCTGGATTTTTTTTTTTGTTATGTCTAGCTGTGTAGACATTTAGATACATATGACAGCTACATGGTGATATATTTAGATGCAGCAACTAGGGGTGTGACGAGACACTAATATCACGAGACGAGACGAGACACGATACTGGGTTCACGAGAACGAGGCGAGATTTAAAAAATTAAATTTTAAAGTTTTATTTGACAAAATCATATAACGCACATTTAACAGACTCACACATTGATTTTATAAGAAATAGAAATAAGAATAAGAATAAAAAATAAAAATAAAACTTTTCTAGGTCTTATATAGTGCAAACAATGAGTGCAAACCACAACCAGTCATATTAAGACTATGCTTGAAACAGAGACAGAACATTTTTTTAAATTTAGTACAGAGCTAAGGGATTCGTACAACTGCCTATGAAACAGTCACATGCACTATTTAATTACAGTATTTACTAGGGTTGTGAATCTTTGGGACAGTAAGAGCACTGTCGCACAGAGCTTTTTAACTGTACCGCGGAGCTCACCTACTGTCGCGCAGAGCTTTTTAACTGTACCGCGGAGCTCACCTACTGTCGCGCAGAGCTTTTTAACTGTCGCGCAGAGCTCACATACTGTCGCGCAGAGCTTTTTAACTGTACCGCGGAGCTCACATACTGTCGCGCAGAGCTTTTTAACTGTACCGCGGAGCTCACCTACTGTCGCGCAGAGCTTTTTAACTGTACCGTGGAGCTCACATACTGTCGCGCAGAGCTTTTTAACTGTACAGCGGAGCTCACCTACTGTCGTGCGGAGCTTTTTAACTGTACCGCGGAGCTCACCTACTGTCGCGCAGAGCTTTTTAACTGTACCGCGGAGCTCACCTACTGTCGCGCAGAGCTTTTTAACTGTACCGCGGAGCTCACCTACTGTCGTGCGGAGCTTTTTAACTGTACCGCGGAGCTCACATACTGTCGCGCAGAGCTTTTTAACTGTACCGCGGAGCTCACCTACTGTCGCGCAGAGCTTTTTAACTGTACCGCGGAGCTCACCTACTGTCGTGCGGAGCTTTTTAATTGTACCGCGGAGCTCACATACTGTCGCGCAGAGCTTTTTAACTGTACCGCGGAGCTCACGTACTGTCGCGCAGAGCTTTTTAACTGTACCGCGGAGCTCACCTACTGTCGCGCAGAGCTTTTTAACTGTACCGCGGAGCTCACATACTGTCGCGCAGAGCTTTTTAACTGTACCGCGGAGCTCACGTACTGTCGCGCAGAGCTTTTTAACTGTACCGCAGAGCTCACCTACTGTCGTGCGGAGCTTTTTAACTGTACCGCGGAACTCACATACTGTCGCGCAGAGCTTTTTAACTGTACCGCGGAGCTCACCTACTGTCGCGCAGAGCTTTTTAACTGTACCGCGGAGCTCACATACTGTCGCGCAGAGCTTTTTAACTGTACCGCGGAGCTCACATACTGTCGCGCAGAGCTTTTTAACTGTACCGCGGAGCTCACCTACTGTCGCGCAGAGCTTTTTAACTGTACCGCGGAGCTCACCTACTGTCGCGCAGAGCTTTTTAACTGTACCGCGGAGCTCACATACTGTCGCGCAGAGCTTTTTAACTGTACCGCGGAGCTCACCTACTGTCGCGCAGAGCTTTTTAACTGTACCGCGGAGCTCACCTACTGTCGCGCAGAGCTTTTTAACTGTACCGCGGAGCTCACCTACTGTCGCGCAGAGCTTTTTAACTGTAGCGCGGAGCTCACATACTGTCGCGCAGAGCTTTTTAACTGTACCGCGGAGCTCACATACTGTCGCGCAGAGCTTTTTAACTGTACCGCGGAGCTCACCTACTGTCGAGCGGAGCTTTTTAACTGTACCGCAGAGCTCACATACTGTCGCGCAGAGCTTTTTAACTGTACAGCGGAGCTCACCTACTGTCGTGCGGAGCTTTTTAACTGTACCGCGGAGCTCACCTACTGTCGCGCAGAGCTTTTTAACTGTACCGCGGAGCTCACCTACTGTCGCGCAGAGCTTTTTAACTGTACCGCGGAGCTCACCTACTGTCGTGCGGAGCTTTTTAATTGTACCGCGGAGCTCACCTACTGTCGCGCGGAGCTTTTTTACTGTACCGCGGAGCTCACCTACTGTCGCGCAGAGCTTTTTAACTGTACCGCGGAGCTCACCTACTGTCGCGCAGAGCTTTTTAACTGTACCGCGGAGCTCACCTACTGTCGTGCGGAGCTTTTTAATTGTACCGCGGAGCTCACCTACTGTCGCGCAGAGCTTTTTTACTGTACCGCGGAGCTCACATACTGTCGCGCAGAGCTTTTTAACTGTACCGCGGAGCTCACATACTGTCGCACGGAGCTTTTTAACTGTACCGCGGAACTCACCTACTGTCGTGCGGAGCTTAATAACTGTACCGCGGAGCTTACTTACTGTCGTGCGGAGCCAACTGTTCTTTTTTCCCCGCGAGACAGGTTTAAGCTGACTAGAAATATCGTCAGGTTTCAAGATCTCGTCACACCGCTAGCAGCAACTGCATTAGATTGATGACTCAAACACAACTAAATGCCGCCATATTTTCTACTTCATGAACCATGTAATAGAGTCAAGTTTGGGTCAGTAGGCTTCTTCTGCAGCAAACATTCAACAAGTTCAGGCCTGTCTGTAAACATTATCATGGATTAAATTGGCTTGGCAGTTTTATTGCAACGCAAGGAGTTTGCTTCCAGTTTGATGTAGATGTGTTTGATGCTGTAAAATGCTTTGAATATTAATTTAAAGTGATCAAAAGTGAAACCATGTCAGTTTGTACTGAAGATAAAACACAAAATATTTGCAAAACTGTATTTGGCTGTAATGTTTATATGGATGCTGCAGCAATCTGAGTTGAGCACAGGCTGCATTAGAGATGCACACATTGTAGTTCATTATATATGTTAAGTGCTGCAATCCAGGCTTAATGTCTAACTCTCTCATCTTAAACTAAAGAAGCCAGAAGCCAGAGTTTTATATTGATATTAAATTATATTAAATCTTTTTAAAAGTGAATATTATATTGTGAACCAGTTTCTCAGACCAGTGTTAAGGCTGTGCCTAGACTAGAGCATTTTCCAGTGGAAATGAATCACTGACCACAGACTTGAGTCCAACACTATACTTAATTGTCACATTAGTCTAGGCAGACATTAGACTAAACTTATTTTTAATGTGTTAAAAAATTAACCTGAGTGTGATTGAATTGATAGGTGTCTGAAGGAGGACCCGTCCACAATGTCTCTGCTGCAGCGCAGTCTGGACCCTGAGAAAACCCTCGGCCTTGTGGACGTGCTTTACACGAGTGTCTTCGACCTCAACCGCTGGAAGGAGCGCAAGTCAGTGGCCCTTCACTCCTCCATTATTGCTGTGTTGTTCTCTCTGTAGCACTGTATATTATACACTGTACTTCACACACTGATACTGCCAGTCTGTGTGACTAATACTCAGTATAGGTCAGGGGTCAGCAGACAGTTCTGGGTCACTAACAGAGCAAATTTCTGTCTTTGGGGGAAATGTTAACATTTAGTTAAATTCTGTCTCTTTTAATATTTTTATTATGTGTGTTTAAGTATAATATTTTAAAGGAATGCTATGTGTAGATTTGCCTTGAAATAGCAGCTGAAAAATCATGTTTTTGATGCTTCACTGACGGTAATAGGACGAGTTCCCACTGTTTGCCACTCCCGGTTGGAGCAATGCTACTCCAACTACTACTGGTGCTGCACAGGACCAAAACTCACCAACCTTCCAATGCTGTGTAACACAGGTCATGTGTGTAAAATCCTGTAATTACCCACATCTGTGTAAGTTGTGAAGTGTTATATTGTGACTAAGGCCAACTTGCTCATGCTACTACTTAGAAAAAAGCAATTATTAGGAGCATTATATAATAGTGTAGTTATTAGTTCATTTGGTAATGTTAAGTTTTGTTGTGAAAAAGTCACATTTTATATTAACTTTTTTTTTTTTTAAACAAGCATGAACTGGTGCAGGGAACAGTTTTATCGCTTGTGCTCTCCTGTACTGTGGATTTGGATCTGAATACCATATTTTTCTGGAGCAGCATTAGCATTACCCACTAACCGAGCTTAGCACTAGCTCTTTAGCCATTCAGAGGTTAGTATTATTGGCCTGTAGCCTGCCATTAGCATTTCTCGCTAACCATGCTAGCTATTTCATAGTTTGAAATGAGTACACCGGACTGTATCCTGCATGTTTAACGTGTTAAAACAAGCTACGTGGAACTAAACACTAGCAAATATAGCCTTGCCTTACCAGAATACTCAGGGTTCCTCAGTGTAGTGCTGTTTGGGGACATTAGCTGCTAATGCTAATGCTCCAGCCTTAGTGCTGGAGAAATTTGGGAATCTAAGCTTACTGTAAATAAACAGGAGCGTTTTACTCACCTAAATAAACAGTTTTCAGGAGAGAAATCTGTGTAGGATTAACATCCAGCGCTCGTTAGACTTAATATTTAATTGTATTACTCTGCAGCCTCAGGCCACGATTTTTTATTTTTTTTAAACACTTCAGATTCCAATTCTTCATCTCTCAGCTTGTCAACAAGTCCATGTGTACACTTGTCCATGAGGTGATTGTCAAAGCCTGATGTATTTAAATTGGTAGTACACTTTTTATTGACATGCCTAATCTGATAGGGGGGGACCATTAAAAAAGCCTAAACAGCTGATTTTAGCATTGTCTGGCCTTTTTCTATGTAAAAAAATAAAGAGGAAAAACTATAGTGAGTGACTGGATGTATAACCGCTAAATAAGGTTTTTTCTGTATCAGAAAACGTGAAAAAGCTTGTCCCATCTCTAGATCAAGGACAAAGTGCTACAGTTTGAGTGGGTTAATGTGGCTGCTCTGCCATCTCGTCATGTTGAAAAGATGAGGGCCGCTCTTTATGGGGACATGCTTCCTCCCCGGTGTTGAAAAGCTCCTGCTGCATAATCATCAGTTCCCTTCAGTGCACAGCGATCTGCTGACTCAGCCGCTTTAGCCGAGTTTGGAAACCAGGCCAGAAAGGAAGCTGATTTATGGCACCATCCCTCAATGTGTCGGAATGAACACACTTCTTTGGCCCTGTATCCCAGAAGCCCTCTGCTCTGTGCTGAAGAAAAACATATGCTTCACATATTTCAGCTGAAGTTCTGTACATTATAGAGGATTACCTTTAATATGCATTGTTTAACTGCAGAGATATTCTCTAATGCTGGAGGCGGTATACTATTGCATTAGAGTATTACAGAGACTAAAACGAAAAAAGAGATTCATACATTTCTGTAGCAAGATGCTGTTTAGGGTGAGCATAAGAGATTGGAACACCTGCTTATATGGTGTTTTTTACAAAGGGTGTTTGGAAAAGAGCCTATCTTGCTTTTGTTGGAGTAACTGTCTCTACTGTACAAGAACTGACATAATTATAAATTGCACATTGTTCACTTTTTCATGGGCAGCTGTACACATGCATTTGTAGGCAAGCAGAAGATACAGAAGTGCCATCTGAAGTGAAAGAGAGGGTGGTTTGGATATATTACAGGATTTTGCAAATACAAGCAAGAAAATATATATAAACCCTTTGCAATTTCAGTAAAATGTGATCTGGTCTTTATTCAAGTCAAGGATTTTTTTTTAGGGACCAATATAATGTCCCTAAAAAACAACCAACAAAAAGTTTCTATTCATTTATGTCTTCATTAAGAACAACCATTAAAAAAAATGATGTGAAACCTTGTGTTAATAACCTCAAACAAGCTAATTAGAGTCAAATCAAGTGTTGGCATACCTGAAGTCTTGCTACTTTGGGGAGTTAGGGATTAGAACTAATCAAACTGATAAAAGCGCTCAAACATTTTAAGTTTGCTAAGCCCAAGAAGGATGCGCATGTTTAAGCCATACTTCACCAAAAAGAGTTTTCAGAGGATCTATGATCTTAAATTGTTAATCTAAATAAAGCTGGAAGTGGTTACAAAGTGTTTTAAAAGACATTAGAAATTCACCAGTCTACAGTAAGATAAACAATCTACAAATGGAGACAATTTGGGACTATGGCTACCCAGCCAAGAAGTGTACCCCCAGTTAAAATGACCTCAAGAGCACAACAAAAACTCATCAGTGATGTAATAAAACAACCCCCAGTAGCAGCCAAAGATTTAATACAGACAAACATCTGTGTTCATGAGTCAGCAGTGTACTGTAAAACTTTGAAAAAGAGGGGTGTCTCTGTCAGAAGACCACAAAGGAAGCTTCTGCTTACTAAAATAACATAACTGCACGCATGAAGTTTGTGAAGAAGCACAGTGACACTTTACAATGGTACTGGCAAAATGTTTTGTGGGCAGATAAAATTAAGAGAACACTTCAGTTTCTGAATTAGTTTCTCTAATTTTGCTATTTATAGGTTTATGTTTGTGTAAAATGAACATTGTTGTTTTATTCTATAAACTGCAGACAACATTTCTCCCAAACTCCAAACACAAATATTGTTATTTAGAGCATTTATTTGCAGAAAATGAGAAATAATAACTGAAAATAACAAAAAAGTTGCAGAGCTTTTAGACCTTAAATAATGCGAAGAAATCAAGTTCATATTCATAAATTTTTAAAAGTTAGAAAATCAATGTTTCGTAGATTATCCCTGGTTTTTAATCACAGTTTTCGTGCATCTTGGCATCATGTTCTCCTCCACCAGTCTTACACACTGCTTTTGGATAACTTTATCCCACTCTTGGTGCAAAAGTTCAGCTTTATTATATTCCAGAGGTTTTCAATTTGGTAAAATTAAAGAAACATCATTTTAAGTGATCTCTTATTTTTTTACAGAGCTGTATGTCCTAATCAAGGCACTGCATATCACTGTTTAAAAAAAAAATCCAATTTCTTAAAGGTTACACCGTGTTACATAGTGCTGGCAAAAGGTTTTGTGCAGCTCTAACAAAATAGGATTTTCCCTACCAGTGTCAATGGAGCATCAATGTGATTTTGGAACCGTTTCTTTTTATGCAGAATACATAGTAATGAGGAATATGCATCAGTCTGAATGTTGGGAAAGTCTTTCTGTAATGTAGTGGGTTCTCTATATCGTTTCTCCTCAGGGAGCAAGCCCTGCCCACCATCCAGATCCAGCTTCAGAGAGACACATCTGACTATGGCATCCCCGCCGAGCTCCACCCTGGCAGCAGCACCAAGTCCTCCAGCGGCCTGCCCAAGACTATCTCCAAACTCACTTCCAAATTCACCAAGAAGACCTCGTCCAGCTCAAACACAGGCGGCAGCTACTCCATCCCCAGCACGCCTTCTCGCAGCATGTTGACCACCAGCGGCGCGGGCAACAGCAGCCAGGACGACAAGCCGAAGACCCTGGGTGACGGCCGGCTGCACAGCCTGCTCCAGATGAGCACGCCCGGCACCCCTGACCCGGCGCAGCAGGTCGCCAACGGTGCAACACCAGACGAGCAAGGGATGAACCTGCCCACGGACCAGGAGATGCAAGATGTGATTGACTTTCTGTCAGGATTTAACATGGGCAAGTCCCAGCAGGCCTCCCCTCTGGTCAAGAGAAGGAACTCTGTGGCCTCCACCAATGCAGCTGACCTGAAGACGAGCAGTGCAGTGGCTCCGCCCACCTCCCAGGCCCAGGTTCCACACAGTACCATCTCATTGGCTCAAACTTTGCCTCAACCACAGCCACAACCACAGCCCCCTCAACAGCAGCAGCAGCAACCCCAACTCCCCACTACACCCAAACAGCAGCAGCAAACAGCAGTGCCCCCACAGCCCCAGGCCCAACCCCAGCCTTCACCTCAAGCCCTGCAGTACTACCAGCACCTCCTGCAGCCTATCGGCCAACCCCAGCCTCAGCAACCACCACCGATCTCCCCCCAGCTGCCCTCACAGCAGCCCCCACCACCCCAGCCTCTGAGTCAGCAGAGGCCTCCCAGCAAGTGGCCTCAGGGCCCACCAGCAGGACTCTCCCCGATCGGACACATGACCCAGTGGGGCACGCCCGCCCTCCCGGACCTCAGCTCGGACCTCTACAGCTTGGGGCTGGTCAGCACCTACATGGACAGCATGATGTCCGAGATGTTGGGACAAAAGGTGCCTCCAGGGCCACGCAACAACACCTGGCCTAACCGAGATCAAAGTGAGCAGGGAGTGTTCGGAGTGCTAGGGGATACCATGCCCTTTGACCCAGCAGGTAAGGAGCAGTGCTACACACATGCAGTACTAGTCAAAAGTTAGGACACATCCCTTATCATTGAAAGTTTTTTGCTTTATTTATATTAGTTTCTATATTGTAGACTAATATTGAAGGTGTCAAAAATGATGCAGGAACACATGTGCATGTGTTATGAAGTAAATAAAAGTTTTAACCAAGACAAAATATGTTTTATACTTTAGATTCTTTAAAGTAGCACATTTTGCTTTGATACCAACTACATATGAGCTCCAAACGTTTGACTGGTAATGTGTATTTAAACATAGTTATCCAATATCCCAACCCAGTTTTGCAATACAATATTCATCATACAAAAAAAGCTTTTTGTAACCAACTAGTATACAAAGCATTACCATCAGAGAAATGGTATTATATCAAAATATGAAAACATTAAAAATTGAAAGTCGCTATGGAGCACATATTGATGGGTAGCACAAATTGACAGTGCACTCAACACAGGCACCAGACCTGTTTAGATTCTTCAACGTACCACAATGCATTACCTGGCATTCTGACAATACTAGAATAATTTAAACTATGAGATCAGTGTTGATTTTGATTTAATTTTAGTTAAAATGTGAAATTTTAGTCATTATGTTATTAGTTTTAGTCTAGTCTTGTTAAATTGCTAAAATATTTAGTCTCGTTTATGTCATACTTGTGTTTCAGTAGCTTGAGTTCTGCCATTTGCTAGTTAATTTGTTGCTTGTTTGTGCTGAGGTCAACCTTAACTTGTATGTAAACACAGGTAATGTGCATTACCTCTTAGTTTTGATGAATTAATGGTATGTAAAGTGCAGTAATGGCTGTATGAATTGTGAATTGTGTTTATGGACAATATAGCCTTAATAACAATAATAACACCTTAGCTAATGATCATGGATTGCACATATTTCATTTAGACATTAAACAATGCAAGACTTATTAACATGAGATAATTTAATTGGCATACTAGATAACTAAGCTAAGTGACCTGCCACATATCTGAACATGTTCTTAGTTTTCTAAATGTCTTGATGGTGAGACTTATGTCTCATGCCAAACCACAGTAAATCCCATTGTCTTAAAATGTTACACAGAGAAAGTCAGACAGCACTACTTCATTTCTTTTAGATCTAACACACAAAATCATTAATTTATTTCTTTATCTATCCTCCTTCCAAACTTTATATACAGCAGCTGCTTAAATGTCCTAATATTTGAGTAAATACTGCAATATGACTTAAAATAAATAAACCATAAATGATTTGGTCTTTATATTTATTCCATTTTCACCAGATCAATTAAATATTGGTAGATATTGGTGCATTTTTTAAATTTATTCTGACCAAATAGAGCTAAACACTGCCTCTGAAGGTGGGTCCTCATATTAATAGGTTTAGGAACCCTTGTCATACTCTGCTGGGTTGGCTTATGTTGCCTTGTAGAGTTTTTCTCCCAAGTTCTTGAGCTTCTGCCAGTTTGACGGTCAGTGTTAAGCATAGCGATGAAAATGGGTGGTTGTGGACGTTAGAACTCAGAATTCATCCCTTTAGACATTTGTAAGCTACGAACTGTCAGAATAAACAGTAGAAAATACAGACATAAGTGTGTCGGTCCCTGGAGTGTGTGTGTGTGGGGGAGCTTTGTGTGTCAGTAAATCGAAGTAGAGCTCCAAGTCAGCAGAACTACAGGTCCTTCACTGTTAGACACAGCAGATTTTCCCAGGAGCAGGAGAGTCATTAGTGACACACTGGTGCACCATTAGCGAGCCAGTTACTGTAGCTGGAGAGGAGTGTGTCTGAAACACTGCTGCTAGTGTTGCTGTCTGGCTGGACTGAAGTGAACTTCAGCAGCACTGGATTGAGAAAGAAAAAAAAAATTGTTTGGTGGTGGTGGCATAAAGTGATATAAAAATTTATTTCTGTTTTATCATAAAAAGCGTCTTGAAGCCACAGATGAGTTTCTGTCTCTGCATTTATGTACTACATCTACATGCTGGAGACACTTATAGGAGTGTCTAATATTGAGGCTGTAACTAGGCCTGTCACGATAACACAATTTTTAGAACAATATATTGTCACAGTAAAATTGTCATTTTAAAGCACCAAATCTTTTTTTCTGCTTCTGGGTTCCCAAAGGAGCTATAAGACCATGTGCCACAGTAATAAAATACTAGCATAATAATACTATTACACCATTTTACAGTGAAACTAACTTTATGTTATTAAGAACAGACATTGGGCTTCCAATATAAAAATATTTTAATATCCTAAATAACTAAAACAAATAAAGTACAAGCAGCCTGTGACACCCTGTGGGTTCTGAGAAAACTGCACTAAATACCTTTAAAAAATAAAATAAAATTTAGTAACATTTACGTTAATTAAACTTTTTTTAAAACTCTGGACACAACACATAAGCACTTGCTGATCATATATGTATGTGCTGTAAAACACACATTAGCTCAAAAACGTGTTTATCTGATCAAAGACACAGATAACTCAGCAGCCCATAGCTCTTGCTATAAATGTATTTTGTAATGTAACTGTCAGACAAATTTTGAGCAAGAAACACCAGCATGTTTACGGTGTGGGGCTTGAGGCAGGATCTCTCTGGAGTAACAATATTCATATTCAATATTCAGCTCTGGGCTGATGATCTCATGTTAGTAGTATTGCCAGCTTTTGTTGCCACTGTTGTGAAAGGAATCATACCGGCTCATTCACGTTGATGGTTCTCCTCCATCATTTGGCTTAAACGAAAACACCAAAACATTATCAATTAATTTAACAAATTGCGTTGCAGTGTTCGTGTCTAATAGAGTGGAGTATAGTGAAAGAACAACACAGTGTTTAAAAACTCCAGCAGCACTGCTGTGTCTGATCAACTCATACCAGAACACCACACACTAACACCTCATACACCACCACCATGCTAATCAGTGCTAATCACTGTGGTGCTGTGAATAATGACCCTCCATTCAAATAATAATAGCTTATAATAATAATAATAATGGTTTGTGGTGGTCCTGTGGAGTCCTGACCAGTGAAGAACTGGAGAGAAGGATGTTTTTGAAAAATCTACAGAGAAACCAATACAGTAATACAAAGTGTTCTATATGCTTAATGGAGCTCGATAAATGGATAATGAGTGTAGACACAAGGAGGCGGTAATATATCATAATATTCTTAAAAGACTGCGTGTGTGTGTGTGTATGTATATATGTGTGTGTATGAGGGAGAAACCGAATGCACTGTTTTCATAGTTCTCTAGCAGAGCTCTCATTATTGCAGTGCAGGTCTTTGTGCATTTGATGGCTCCATTGTGCGTTTGTGCTGCGCTGGGCAGTCTGGATAAAGAGACTGGGCTTCGGGGCTAAACACACCAGCTCAAAAAAAAGAGCTGAGCATGCCCTACTGAATTCCTCTCTCTCTCTCTCTCTCTCTCTCTCTCTCTCCATCTCTCTCCCTCTTTCGCTCTCTCTGTCTAGCTCTGCCTGTGCCTCTCTACCTCCCCCCATAACCCCCCCATGCTGTTTTCCCCCTCTATCTGTACCTCCTTGATGCCCTCTATCTGTAGATCTGAAGGTTACGATTTAAGCACATCGATATTAAAGATGGGCATTAATATTATATTATATATATTATAGTGCAGTATACACTTGTATTCATGATCATATTAACTGTATTTTGAATTTTAAGAAAGCTTGGTTATAGTGCTGTATTATATGTAGTCTATTCACTAATGATTTTAGAAATAAACATTATAAATGATGTAAAAATATTAAAAATGTCATATAATTTGCCTTGTTTAAAATAAAATAGAATTCTACTATTCTATGATTTAATCTATGATTTCATTTCTCTCGCTTACAGTTGGCTCAGATCCAGAGTTTGCGCGTTATGTTGCTGGGGTCAACCAGGCCATGCAGCAGAAGCGGCAGGCTCAGCATGTCCGTCGCCCTAGCAACGCCCGCAGCAACTGGCCACTCCCTGACGACCAGCACAGAACCTGGTCCCACCCCGAGTACTACAGTGAGGGGTGAGTGACAGGCGGAGAGACCACCCATATCTCCACAGGAGCCTCTGGGTGTCGGTTTCTGAACTTTTTATAAGAAATGCAACCCATAATCATATTTTTAGATTTGCCCCAGTTGTCGATCTGAATGTGGGGAAATGGCTGTGTGAAGCCCTGCTTACTGCGTAACTGATCTTTTAATATAGCAGCTTCTGTACAAGTATAGATTTTCAGGCCATACCCTAAAAACTTTACCCTCAGCAAAAACAGCGATGTATATTAATTAAGTAGAAGTGCTTTACTACTGTATTTAGTACTAAAATACTGCATCTGTATCTACTGGAGTACTATTTTTACTCCACTACTGTACTTAAGTACTAAAATACTGTATCTGTATCTACTGAGGTATTATTATTTTTTCTCCTACTTCCACTTTTTTTTTACTACATATTAACAATGAGTTTAATTTTTTTACTCTGATTCATTTTTATGTGCTGCATCGTTACGCATTAAAATTATAAAAAGGTTATGAATTATTTCAAACTCAAATTTTCACTAAAACCAGAGCGGTAGATGCTCTGCACAGTCAGAGTTTGATGAAACTCCATCACTGATATTAGATCAGTTTGTTCGCTTGATTCTCAGACCTCTGGTTCAAATCCCGGTCATGCTGCTTGCCACTTTTATTCGGGTCTGCCTCTCTAATTATTTTTTTGCCCTTCTATGAGTAAAACCATGGTCAGCTGAGCTTTTGATCTTTATTTATATGTATATTTACTCAAATACAGCCATAGTTTAATCTGAATTATGCTGAAGTAGCTTTTTCTGTGAGCAGGGAAGCAGTGAACAGTTCCTGGTCAGCCAATCAGGGTGACTCTGCCAGCTCCAGTGATGAGACGTCCTCTGCCAACGGGGACAGCCTGTTCTCCATGTTCTCCGGCCCTGACCTGGTAGCAGCAGTCAAGCCAAGACGGTAAGAAACAACAATTACTGATCTTTTGATTTGACAGCTAGTTTTATTTAAGGTTTTAGTGCATTTATGGTTAAAACTGATCATCTGTTGCTGGGTTATTAGAGAAAATATTGTAATATTTGTTAACTTTGTGCAACCACAGTTCCTATGTTGACTGTAGCTTTTTCTTTTGATGCCTCAGATTCTGGTGTATTACAATATGTCAGTGTCATGATTATGTTCAGTACATTTATCTTAAGAGCATTATAGAGCAATTAACAAATGCAATCAATGGTGCTAAAACAGTAAATTTACTTTAGATATGGAATTAATAGAAGGTCTATTTGTTGGAGTTTAGATCAGACCCAAAAAATCCAGGCCGAGCCTGTGCACTTTCTGTCTGAGCCTGACCCGGACCATCCAACAAAACTTCTTTTAATTGCAATTGTGTGAATGAATGAAATCTGTTCAGAAGGGTGTCAGTGACATTGACAGAACAGGTCTATGCTTCTTCCATGCTGCACTAACATTCTAACTTTCTACTATTTGCAGCTTTTTTTGGAGTCACAGTGTGATTTTGTTAACTTGCTTTATTGTAATGATCATGCCCTAGCTTTATATAAAATAAAAAACAACATTTAAAAATGTAGTTCTTTGTCACGGTCCATTTCTTGAGCCTCACCTGACAGAGCCTGAGGAAAGTGGTGGCAAATCTCAGCCTCAGAGTTCAGGTTAGGCATCAGGCTCAGGCAGGAGAAACTAAACTCTACTATTTGCCACAATACAAGTGTTTCTATGCAGGGCAGCACCCCTGTTTGGCATAGTCTTTAACACATGATGTAAATGATGGAACAACCCTTGTTGTGTGTGTGTGTGTGTGTGTGTGTGTGTGTGTGTGTGTGTGTGTGTGTGTGTGTGTGTGTGTGTGTGTGTGTGTGTGTGTTTGTGTGTGTTTGTGTTTGCAGGAAGCACAGCTGTGGTGAGCAGGAAGTGTGTACCCTGCCCTCTCCTCCTCTCCATCACACCAGCGATGACAATAACCAGGTAATGAGTTCAGCCTTCACATGCCAACCCTTTTTATAGGCTTTTTTATGATTTTATACTTGACTGTTTTGGTGGAAAATACTTGTTTTTCTTTAATAATATCAGTAGATCTCCAATTGTTAACCAGTAAAGCTGGTTTCAGATATGGTCCTAAATAAGAAATTTTAGAAAAAAGAAAGTGTAGTCCATAAAAAAATTGAAAGAACTGGAAATTTTAGGGGGAGTCTATGGCTACATCCAAAAACCACAAACGTTACTGCTTTTTCTTACTGATCCTCCTCCTCTCCTCTGTGATCCGGAAACTAAATACTGGAGAAGACAAAAGAAGCAGCTTAAAATCCTCCTTAAAGCCTCTCTAAGCGAAAGATACACCAGAGTATCCAACCCAAGAAGTATTTTAGGATTTGTGCACAGAGTGCACAAATACACGTTTTTAAATTAAATTAGTAAATATTATTAATTTACTTATTAAAATGTATAATACATTGTGAACATATATAAATCACTTTTGAAAAAGGAGACATCATAAAATAAATAACACACAAGGCTTCTTCTTTTATGAAGACAAATTTGGCAAAATTTTAGGAATGTAGTATTTTCTCTGCAATGTGCAGGAGTTTAAACGTGCACAATTAACACAATGAAAAAGGATGGCTGCTTGCAGCAGCTGTGATTGGCTGGGCAAATTAGGGTGAGCTGAAAGCGAGCTTTGTGATTTGGCTCAGTTTCAGTAGTCAGCATCCTATTAAAACGGATCAGCCGTCCCATTTACTCCATTACTACTGCTCCTTCTCTCCATTCCTTCTCTCTGCTCCTCTCCTCCCCTCCATTTCTCCACCTTCTTCCGGGATAGGAAAGGAGCAGTAGGGAGAAGGGAGGAGGAGGTGAGGAGCAAAAGGAATGGAGATGCAGCCCATTAGAGGAGCATAAGTAGCCTAGCTCTCACTGATTGGGACGTGGCTCAATGTTAGCCTGTGTGTTAGCACCACAACATGCTAGCCTTTATCCTTCATAACATGGGGATCTACTGTAGCTTGTGGGAGAGAATTGGCAAAGAATAAAATGATGGTGAAGATATATCACTAAAAGAGATCCCTAAAAGCTGTGCGTTCTTCAGGCAGTGTCAAATAACAACTTAAATGTGCTTCTCTTCCACTTCTTTGCAATACAGGAAAGCAAAACTAAGACCTGGCCTCCCAAGGCCCCGTGGCAGCACTCCTCCCACTCGAACACGATGCCCAATCCCAGCTCTTCCCTCTATCAGATGACCATCCCTTCCAGCCAATGGGGAGACTCCATGCAAATACTGCAGTCTCCGGTGTGGTCGACGGCCAGCGACTGCTCTCCTTCCAGTGGCCTCTCCTCTGGCTTCCCTTTCTCCCAGCAGCAGCAGCAGCAGCAGCAGCAACAACAGCAGCAGCAGCAACAAGCTTCCCAGCATAAAGCTCTCAGCAAAGGCTTCAAAAACTTCCCACTAAAACCTGAACACCGGCCCTCGTACCTGCACCAGTACTGAGCCGGACTAGTACTAGCGCAAGCTGCCTTCTGGTTGCTGTTTTAGGTGCAGGGATTTTGTAACAGAGTGTGTTGTAGTAGTGCAAAGACTAGGGAGTGTGAGCTTTAGAAGATAGTGTAAGCTGCTCCTGGAACAGCAATGAAGGGTGAACCGATCTTCTGTCACTTGTTTTGGCCATGTCGGAATGCCGAGGTTCAGGAATCAGTGTCAGATTAGTGTCACTAGGGTGCGTTTAAAAGCTGTTCAGCTGTTCAAAAGAAAAACAGACAAAAAACGACACAAAAAAGACATAAAGAAGTAAAATGTGGGATGCTGCAGAGCAAATAGATCAAGGGAGCGACCCCCATCTGCCAAGGAGCCGCGTTAGTTAGTCTGTCTGACTGAAGGGTTCTGCGCTGATCTGGAAGTCAGACAGGACTAACGCTTGAGGTCGGGTGAGCATCTCACTGTTCTGCTCTTGGGCCTAGTACAAAACTGTAGCCGAGACGTTCTTCTCGACCTTTAGTCTGACTACCAACCTGTACATTTTGATAGTTCTTTAGACGAGTGTGGTTTTTATAGGCGAAAATTTGTACTGAACATTGTGGCTATTATTATTATCATCATATTGTTTTTGTATCGGTACCGGAGTTTCCCCCCGGCTTCGACGGAATCGTTCTGACTGCCATTCGCGCCATTCTCTCTAGTGCATGATTCATGCTTCCCAGCAGCTCGCGACTCTATGCGAGTCTATGCTGCTGCTTGAGCTTCTGCTCCAAAGCTTGACCGAACACAGATCTAGAATTCCACCTGCCATGTTCCGCTTCTGGAAAAATGAGGAAAACCAAGGAATTCTTTTTTTTTTTTTTTTTTTTTTCGTGTGTGTGAGAAATCCTAGAATCGGTCTTTAGTTGTAATTCCAGCTGCGAAAAGCAGGAGACTTGCTACCGTGTTCCTCGACCGTGGATAAGGTGACCTGCATGGCTGTTTAACCAATGTGAGACAGACAGACAGACAGACAGAGAGAGAGAGAGCTGCAGATGGAGAGATGAAGAGATGGAGAGATGGCGAAGGGCCGGGCTGCCACCCATGAACTATACTGTGTTGAAAAAGCTGTAACTGCCAAATCTCGTGTCAGATCACTTAGACTACAGCTCCCAGCTACTGTTCCATAGCTTGTAAATGACTCAGAAAAAAATATAAATAAATATATATATATATATAAATATATAAATAATTTACTTCTTTTTATGAAGAAGCTTTGAGCAGGCTCGGCAGAAAATATAATAATCATAGCAGATGTGTAATTTGAAAAGAAATACACTACTTTTTCAACATCTGACAGTTTAAAACAAATTAAAAAAACAAAAAAAGTTTAAAAACATTAGCAGTAAACTACGTGCCATGTTTATTATATAGCACTTGCATATTTTTGTTCTCTTTACTTTTCTCCAACCAAAGCGTTCATAGGGTGAATGGTGCTTGATATAAGATATAACAGAGTCTGGGAGTTCTAGTGACATTTTAAAGAACGTATCTAGATACCCTGCTATGAAATGCCCCCCTTTGGGAAAAGTCTACTGTCAAAATTCATACTTTTTACTTTTACATACTTTTATTTTTCCTTATTTTTTTTGGATTGGCTGTTCATTTCAGAACTACACTAAAACACTAAAAACAAACATAACATATTTCGTTTCTTTGAAATACAATATATTTCTTGTACAAATATTGACAGTATTAATCTTATTTTTGTATTTTCTTACATGTTATACCATTACTATATATGTTAACATAATATAGGCATATTAAGTAAAACATTATTTTTCCCAAGATGTGAAAAGCACATTTTTCTTTTTCTACAGAGTCAAAAAAAAAAAAATCTACGTTCTATCTACAAAAGGTTACCAAATACGCCATTACAAACACTAAAAACGTTTCTTATAAGATTTGGGGTGTTTGGGTTTTTTTTGTTTGTGTTTTTATTTTTTGGAGCCCGTTCTTCTTCAGTTTCTATGGCTGTGGGCTGCATTTAAACAGCCCAGAATGTTAACTTTTTTTTTGTGATGTTTGCGGATGCCAATGTTGCCTGTATTTATGATATGACCATGTTTTCTGAGAACTAACATACTTACCATGTTTACAGAGAATCGTTTGCTGTATATAAATCTATATCTTTTTATAGTTCTGTGCTTTGCACAATCAAAAACGTAGGGGTTGTTGCTTTGTCTGTGTTCTCGCCCAAACTGTTGCAGCCTTTTTAAAAAGACCTTGGACTGTAAACATTAAGTTAGCATTTTTCAGCTGTGTCAAAAATCTAAAAAATGGTTTACTAGTGGCTTCAAAAATAACGAAAAACAGTTTGAAATAATACGACAGAAGACATTACACTGATCCATGATATGAAGGGGGATTGCTTGGCTTATGTTGCTTATTGTTCACTAGAGCTGGCAACCGAAACTTTCCAAGTGTACCAGCAATGCAAAAAAAATAAATAAATAAACGTATTAGAAAAATGGACTTGTGTTTATTTCATGCATTTGTCTGTTTCCTCACTGCCTGGCATTTATCAAGTCAGAGGGTAAAATAAGGGATGAAAAGTTTTTATTAATTTTATTATCAAAGGAACAGTAATAAATACACAATGTTGTACACAGTACAACGTTTTAAGCTGCTGGGTCTCAGCTGGGTTGAACTGGAGTAACTGGAGTTTCTGGAGCCTCTGTGTTTGGATTCGCTGTTGCCACATCTTCACAAGAATTCTGGACATAAATAACAAAAAAAAAAAAACATCCCATCACATTATTACAATATTACAGACCTTTTAAAATATAAAGTTGAGTAGTCACACTGACTCACCACTGCAGAATCGGGCAAATCTGGACTGGCATCCGCTATAGTCCCTAAATAAACCAGGTTTCTGTGAAGGATCTGCTGGTATCTGAAGGCAGAGGTAATAAAAAGAGACTTAATTCATCAGAAAGGCAGTAATGTATTTAGTAAAAGCTGCAGTAAGTACAGCGGATGTAAAGGGCAGTTCTAACTATTTTTTTATGTTACCTATGTAATTAGGTGGTTAGTCAAATAACAATGAAATTAAACTTGTCTTGAATAGACAGTGTTGCTGTTAACCATGAATGAATTTAAATAGTAAAATGTCTCTTTGATATAGAACAACACATTAATACACTTTTATTGATTAACTAGTTACATGTACATGTTAACCCCTATTATGGGCCAGTTTAGTCTATTGTGCAGTTTCCTTTCCCTCTCTGCCAATTGCCTTTAGGAAATTCAGAACACATCAGCTCCCACTTTAGATGAACACTTAAACTTTATTTTCACAAAAAATCCCTTATAAAACATTATTTTGGTAACGCTAACAATGCTGTAAATCTGTGTGTAAAGAAAACTGTGTAGAACTGTATCTAGTTCTATCTGGATTTATCTGGTTCTAAAGCCCTGTATTCTGCTACTCACTCTCTGGATCGTGTATTGTGTATGAGAGTGTATTAAATCCTGCAGGTATCTGATTCCATTCACCACTACTGTAAACAATTCTGATTTTCTGTTATGACAAGCTTTTCACACCAAACTCACTCTAAATGACATTACGACTTAATTATACTCTAATATTACCATTTATTATATAGATAGATGTACACAGAGTGATCTATTTTAAGTGTTTATTTATTCTATTGTTGTTTATGGCTAACAGCCAATGAAAACCCAAAAGTCTGTGTCTCAGAAAATTACAATATTATATAAGACCAATTGGTACTTTGGGCAGTGTGGGCAGTGTGCCAAGTCCTGCTGGAAAATGAAATCCTCATCTCTATAAAAGTTGTCAGCAGAGGGAAGCATGAAGATTTTGTGGGAAAACAAAACTGCACTGACTTTAGACTTCATGATAAAACACAGTGGATCAACACCAGCAGATCACATGACTCTCCAAATCATCAGTACATTTTACATTTCTTTGTAAATGAAGGGAGCAGAGTCTGGAGGAAGAGTGGAGAAACACACAGTTCAAACTGCTTGGGGTCTAGTGTGAAGTTTCCACCAATCAGTGATGGTTTGACTTTACTGTACTTACTGAACACATTCTGTGGCTCTGCCTTTCTGCATATACTCAGCTATACATCTCACAAGCTGGTCGTTCTCATCCAGGAGCTGAAATATAAGAAAATACACAAGAGAAACACAGTGTTAGAAGAGTTGAACTGGTTACATTATTGTGCACTTTCCTTTCCCTCTCTGCCAATTGCCTTTAGGAAATTCAGAACACATCAGCTCCCGCTTTAGATAAACACTTAAACTTTATTTTCACAAAAATTCCCACATAAAACATTTTGGTTACGCTAACAATGCTGTAAATCTGTGTTTAAAAAAACTGTGCTTAAAAAAAAGATTTTAATGTTGTACACTATTTAGGGTGCATAGAAAATGAACAAGAGTATTGCCATGTTTTCCGGATGCCCACACAGGACAAATGCACTATTATACACATTAAAGACACAGTGCGGAAACTATCCAATAGGTGGCGGAGGCAAAGATACACAAATAAGAATACGCATTATTACATACATTATCAACATTATCAGCCACCAATATCATGTTAAAAATTTGTTATTAATAAAATTTAAGCTTAATGTATACTTATTTTCCTGTTAATTTTGGGTATTTTAGGAAGGAAAGTGAGGCGGCTGAAGATCCCGCAGGTCTAAGTAACCAAAACTGTAATTCTTAAAAAGAAAATAAAACATTTTCTTTTTAGGGTCAAACAAGCCCTGGATGTTAATTTACACAAATTTCTCCCCCGAAAAGTCAAACGAGTTATGAAATTTAAAGAATATAAATTGAAAATAAATAGCCTGTTCTTTGTATTTCCAGACGCCCTAACTCCAGATTATCAGTCTGTTAAAATGCAATCTTATTTCCCACCATTTTAGTAAGAATTTAGGGTAATTACACCGATCATGCTAAAAAGGTCTTTAACACATATATGTGGAGCAGTCTCCTGTCAGAGTGGGTGAGTCTGATGATATTAGTGTGGACCCTGTCAGGCTCTCTTTATCTTGCCAACTCTCTTCAGTTCTAATTCTACATTTCTTTGGTTTAACAGTGCCTGAATGAGCAGATGAAAACTGAATTAGCTGTTCTCATATCTCCATTTACAATAGCTTTCGGATCAGAATCCGAAAAACAGATATGGCCAGAAAAAGGTCCTGGAACACACCAGATCCCTTGTATTTAAATATATGTGGCTTTGCAGGAATGGTAGTAGAACCACAATGATGCCATTCATTCTAATATTTTGTCCACTAAGAAAAACTACTGCTGCTCTTAATTAAAAAAGAAAAAAATCTTAAGAGCTCTTGCTGCCAATTCAGAGGGTCGTAATAAAGAAATTGTATAGTAATTTTCGTTGTTCTTTAGTTTATTCACAGTCTAATAGTTTTATTTTCAGAATTTGGTGTTAACTTCAACAGACTATTTGATAATCTGGAGCTAGAGTAATTGGAAATATGCAGAACAGGCTACTATTTATTCTTAATATATTGTCTTTAAATTCAATAAATCTAAATCTAAAGGAATTAGTTTCTCAGGGGGGTGTCTGTGGAAATATTTCACATTTCTACTCAGTGACAAAACTCCTGCATCTGAAAAAAAAACAGCAGGACCAGTTAGTTTTTTTGGCTTTCTCCGTCACATGGCATCTTATTCAGTAGCTCCTCCAGTTCCACTGGCTGTTGTGTTTACTGGCTCTCCATGGAAACGCGAGCCCATAGTGTAATTATGGTGCGTCACAGCGGACAAATAGCTAGTTTATTAAACGAGAGGAGACGAAACTCATAGATGTGTGTCCGGACGGGACTACAGAGTTTAGCAAAAAACAGTACTTAATTCACCCTGTAATTTTCTCAGAGGACATCTAAGAAAAACACGTAAAGTTACATGGTCAATCCGGACGGCAGTAAAATCACGGAGGATCCTCTTGAAAAAGAGAAAAATACCCCAGAACCCCCTGAGAAACTAATCCTGTCCGGATAGGGTTTAACTCGGCTCAATCCCGCTCTCTACTGGCGCAGCGACGGTATTTCAACTTTTTAAGGTGGACTGAAAAGGCTGAATAAGACGCTGCGGCGAATAAGAAAACAAAACACTCCCTCCGTTCTGCTGGATTTATCCGGTTGTATCCAGTTTTATCCTGTTTCATCCGGTTTCATCTGGATTTATCTGGTTCTAAAGCCCAGTATTCAGGTACTCACTCTCTGGATCGTCTCCTGGTTGATCTGAGCTTTCCCGCGCTGTCTCTTCGGAACAAACACCACAGACATGCTCCTCTCTGATCCTACAGGAGAGATTAACCTGTTCTAGACCCGTTATTCTGATCTCAGATCAGTAAATAACCCTAGATCCTCTCCTCAGACCGTCTTTTCCTCAGGAGTTTACTCACTGATATAACTATCCTGCTGATACAACACCGAAGAGGTGGGTAACCCAGGTCCAGAAAGTAAAAATCCACCCCAGGGTTTTTTACTCGGCTGAGCTGTCTAGGCGGTTGGTACAAAAACCCTGGAATGGATTTCTACTCTCAGGACTTGGGTTACCCATCTCTACAGCACTGTACTGTGGGTAAACAGAAGAGCCGGTTTATGGAGAGACTGCCCACACCCCGTCAGAAACTTACTGCAGCAAACCGCTAGAGGGCGCCCGCCAGTGAGACCTCAATGAATGGGGTTAATGAAGCTAAACGGCTAAAACAACAAATAAACCTTAGTAATTCACTTCTTACCCAAACCATTTCTTTAATTTTAGAAATTAGATTCATTCATTTTACTAAAAACGTACCAATGTGTCTCATCTTTTCTACAGCAAACATTTTTAAACAGTAAAGGAGCTAGCATTACTGTTACCCATTTTCCCCCTTTTTATTAAAAAATAAGAACATTTAAAAAAACAGGGAGCACCTGGTCTTAAACCTGGTTCAGCAGACCAAGGCACTGCCACTATGATCTAGAAATAGAAATTAGAAATAAAATAATATATAAAAAAGAACAGGGAGTACAAGTACACACGCACAAACACAAAATAATAATAAAATTCTTCATACGTCAACTTTCCAGAATCTAGTATGAGTACATCAAAACAAATTAAAACGAGTGCAATTAAAAAGAGTGCAATTAAAAAAGCAGGGAATGTGTGCCTTTAAAAAGCTAAACAAAATTATTTATATAGTTAAATTAAGTTAAGTTGTCCATATAATATATTATTTCATTGTAAACTAAAGTAGGTGTGTCCTGTTTAATTTCCTGTTTTATCCTGTTGGGGAAAGTAGATGCTGAGGGATCCAGGGTTGATTTGGATACTATTATTTTTGCTTTACTTGCTGGGATTTCTTTTTTAATATATATTTTTAATTAGCTAATTTTGTCCCCCACCTGGTGAGCCTCTAGCCTAGAGGTAAAACACAATTTGTATTTGTTGGATTAGCTACTGAAGGAAATCCCCTTTTGGTGATTTCTTAATAAAATTATTTAATTGATTTTCATGTTTTGAATACTCAAAGTGGCGTAGCCGGCTACATTGGTGTAATTCATATAGTTTAATTTAAATTACTAATTTTTATATTGATTTTCTTTTACTTGCCCCGCCACCTATGGATTCTTCAGTCTCTTAATAGCAGAAACTGCAAGTCCTACCCTTTGCTGGCTGTTTGATGAGATGATTCTCAAGATAACCAATAATTTAAAATAGTTTAAAAGGCTTATGATTAAAGTTTAAAAGCTTTAAAAAATTATGTTCAGTGCTAAAAAAAAAGTATGGTTCTGTATTGAGAAAATGAGTAAATAGTTAAGTAAAAAAATTATTAAACACAACTTTTGCTGAGGTGCTCCATATGAACCAGTTTAATCTGGACTCGCTGGGGCGCGCCCTCCGGTGCACCCATAAACCCATAGCACTCTCTCGAGTGGGAAATCTCCTCTGTAGAATATCTGTGGTAAATGTTTTGTTTACCTTCTGCAGCAGATCACTCACTCTGCCCCCTGCAGGAGCGGCAGGGTAACACACTTCCTCTAGATTCAGCCTAGATAAGAAAACCCCTCTACTGCCCCAATCACCTTTTAGATTCAGTGTTTTATAGATCCAGACCTGCTTTCAGAGGGAGTGTCTTTGCTGAAACCTGCAGAGTCTGGATGAAAGTGTTTTTATTGGTTGGTTGGTTGGTTTTACTCTGCAGAGGCAAAAGTGAACTAAATACATACTACCCATATTATTCACACAGCCCATTTACACACTACCCTCTATACAGTGTTCAATTTAGATTTGGGGAAATAAATATTAACTATTAGTAATATATACCAGTTATAATAAATACTTTCATTATATCAAATCAGTTAAAAGTACCAGTCAAAGTTTGGACCGCTTTTTACAATTCAAATTGTAAATTTATCAAATACATTACATCCACCAAATGTGGCTTAAACTTTTTTTGGCTTTTCAGACCATCAAAAATGATTTTGTATACAGGTGCTGGTCAACGAATTAGAATAATTTTAAATAGTGCAATCATGAAATTCTTTGAATGCATTTTTTGTGCAGAAAGCAAATCAGGTGTTCACCGCACCTGTCCTACTCGTTAGACTAATCACAGAACTCGTTACCTGGAAAAAAATTGCTCAGCTGAGCTTTCCAAAAGGCCCATTTAGGCCATTTAACTGTGACACTGTTGTTTTATTGAATTAGAATAATGGAGAAACCGTTTCATTGAATTAGAATAATTTTTATTATAATTACAATCATCACTTTCTCAGTATTTTGTGGCTGCCCCCTTGGCTTGTATGACTGCCTGAAGTCTCCGCGGCATCGATTTGACCAGCTTGTCGCAAGTTTCCGCACTCACAGCTTCCCAGGCAGTGGCGATGTTCTGCTTCAGTTGGTCCAGCGTAGTAGGCTTTCTGCCTCGAATTTTCCGCTTGACGATGGCCCAAAGGTTTTCAATGACTTTTAGGTCAGGCGAGTTGGCCGGCCATGCCAAAACTTCAAGCTGTTTTTTAGTGAACCAATCTTTGGTCGACTTTGCCGCATGAGCCGGTGCAAGATCCTGTTGAAATATGAAGTCTTCTTCGCCGAACTGTTCCTCAACAGTCGGAATCAGGAACGTTTCTAGAACATCTTGATATACGGCAGCATTGACAGTCTTCTTGAGGAAGCAGAGTTTCCCTACACCTCGAGCGGACATGCATCCCCAGACCATAACGCTCTGGGGAAACTTGACGGATCTTTTCACGCACTCGTGGTTGTAGGTTTCGCCACCACGACGCCAGACACGAGGACCTTGGTCACCGAAGGAGATGCAGAAGCGTGATTCGTCACTGAAGACCACTTTCTGCCAGTCTTCAGCAGTCCACTCGCCGTGTTCTTTGGCCCACTTCAGCCGTTCCTCCATTTGTTTCTTGTTCAGCATCGGTTTTACTGCTGGAACGCGAGATTTGAAGCCGAGTTCGCGCAGACGATGGTAAGTGGTTGATCTGGAGATGTCAGCGCCGGTCTGCTTGTTCCACAAGTCGGTGAGCTCGGAAGTGGACTTGAACCGGTTGCTGACTGCGATCTTTCTCAGCTGCTTGTTGTCGCGAGCAGAAGTTTTTCGGACGCCGGAACAGTTGGTGCGCTTGCTGCAGTTTTTCTTGAGAGCTTTGCAGACGGAAGACTGGCTGATGCCGAGCTGCTCAGCAATTTTAGTTTGGGTCAAGCCTTGTTGGCGAAGGGCTTGAATTTGAGCCACTATTCCGGTTGAGAGGTCGCGCTGCTTACCCATGATTGATTTTACAACTTAGAAATTCTACTCAACCCTGACTTTATACTGCACAGTGAACACTCTTCACAGAAAACAAAAATTCGAGCATTTATTCTAATTCAATGAAACGGTTTCTCCATTATTCTAATTCAATAAAACAACAGTGTCACAGTTAAATGGCCTAAATGGGCCTTTTGGAAAGCTCAGCTGAGCAAATCTTTTTCCAGGTAACGAGTTCTGTGATTAGTCTAACGAGTAGGACAGGTGCGGTGAACACCTGATTTGCTTTCTGCACAAAAAATGCATTCAAAGAATTTCATGATTGCACTATTTCAAATTATTCTAATTCGTTGACCAGCACCTGTACATCAAGATAAGCCAAAACCCTGAACTGAACTTGGGTGATAGTCTAAACAAATCTTCTATAAATTCTATCCAAGCCTGATAAAAAAGCTTTGAATATATTTTGGTAACAGGTTAATGCTTTGATTACACAGCATTTTCAGACACATTGTGTCAGACACATGCCCAGCTGGCATTTCAACGGTGAATAAATGTTGAATCAACAGTTGATTTTGAAAAGTGAATCAACATTGATAGTTGTTTCAACGTCATATGTTTAATCTTTAATAAACCATAGCTCACTAAAATTAGAAAATCCTATGGTTAACAAAGTGTTAACAATAAACTTACATCACTGTATTAAATCTGAGCATAATGAAAGTTACCCACCACCACCAAATCTGATTCAACATCTCATCTCAAAAAACCCTAAAACAGTAAAACTATTAGAACATGAACATGGGGTTAAATTAAAAAGCAGTTACTGCAAATACAAATAAAACTTTCATTCCTCCATCCAACCGTTTTTGTAAATTATGGTGATGTAAAAGGCAGAAGGTTGAGGACATTACATTGATTCGACGTTAAAATTTCAACATTAGCACAACCATTTAATATTAAATGTGCATTCAACGTTGTAACAACATACATGACTTTAGCCATATTTCAACCACATTTTAACGTTGAAGGTCGGTTGTGTGCCAGCTGGGTGGACAGACGATCCTAGAAGATTTTCACACCTGCAAAATAATGGCAAATACGGCACTTACTAGACCTAAAATTAAAACTCAATCCTGAGATCTTGTAATATTAAATAGAAAAAAAACAGCTAGGTATCTTTTCTTACAAGCTGAAACTGTCTAAAATGTGCAGAAGAATATTTAACCTTCTCATCACAACAAGAAAATTAATAAAAAATGTACCTAAGTCAAGTAAAGTCTGAGAGTGATACATGGAATTTTGTCATTGTTCCCAGTGTGCTAAATACTCTGATATTTAGAGTATTAATAAAACCAGATACAAGGACAGATCTTGAACAACTATTTATTTATTTTTTTTTATGTCAGAATAAAAACCTCAATCTGGCCACTGAAAGTACACCATGCTGTACAATTGCTTTATAGGAGAAACAGCCAATCAAAGTTCTTCCAGAAGTCTGAAGAGAGAAAAATCATTTTATTACCTTTACAAAATGAAAACTTTGTATGTACAGTCTCAGAAATCTCATATGAGCACAGGGGGGTGGGTTGTGGTGGTGGCGAGGGGTCTTCAATAGTAATGAGATTATTGCATCAGTCCAGGGCAGTCCCACATTCTCTCCCTGGGCAGTTCGTGCTACCAGAAATAAACAGAATAAAAAAATTGACCTTGTGCACTTTAAAGGGTTTAAGCCACTTCAGCTTGTGCCCTACATAGTGTGCACTATGGGCAGTAGGAAGCCATTTCAGTTACAACCCAACACCCCCAACAATGATTTTCAATGGCTTGTTAAGGCATCCCCCACCCCAGGAGATCAAATCACGCTGTGCTCTATACGATTCGCTAAAGCATCCGAACAAAACGGCTCATTTTGAACTGCAGGACGTTTGGCTAGCTGCCTACCAATACGCAAACATCTAGGTAATGTTCACTGCTTAGTGCCAACAAGAAGTACCCTGTAGCCAACACAGGTAATCGCTATGAAAGTAGCCACAACAGGAACACGGAACCTCACTGCATCCCATCGAGATAAAGAACGAAGTGAAACATTCGGAAACAAATCTCATCCTCTGCCTTTTTCAGCACTAAACCATCACTCATTTACAGCCAGTGCTCCGATCCCTTTATTACATCTGGGGCAAAAACTAAAAATGGAAATCAATAGCAACAACAATAGTCATTCATAACTCCCAAACATGGTCAGGAAGTGCGGAACACTTCTACTGACAAATCAGAGAAGCTGAGAAAAAATAAAAATAAAAAGAAGATTGTGTAAATGCTATAAAGCATCGTCTAGCACTCACAGCACAGCTTAGAGGACTGAGCTACAACCAGACTGCTCTGTTTGCAAGACCCGCAGCCCACCTTCACTCCCAGAGGGCGACCGACAACAACCAAAAGCATATAAACTGCAGCAGCCCGGACTGATTCTACAGCAAATGTGAGCATCCATACGAGAGGAAACCGAGCTAACGTTCAAAATGATGTGCGAACAACATAGTCGAGGAGTTTGCTGTTTAAACATACTAGCAAAATGAATCCAGTTGCGGATTTAATTCAGCTCTAAATTAACCATGTGGGGTCAATGAACACGCCAGCAGGTCACATTCAATGTTTCTCTATGCTTCTTTTAAAATTCTGCATCTCGTCTGTCTGTCCGTCCACGTTTTGTGTGAAACTGACCAATGAACAATTAAGAAAAAACTAAGGACTTATTCAATCAGAAGGATAAATATATAGCTGCCACTATGATAAAAGGATTGCTGGTTGAATCTCTGTCATACTGCTCACCACCAGCAGCCAGAGTCAGAGAGAGCACATTTGGCCCTGCTTTCTCTGGGTGGGTAGATGGCACTCTCTCCCAGAGCTGAGTTGCTGCATTTTCCTTCAAGTGTGCTTTGAGAGGCGGAAGTGGCTGATTTCACATGTATCGGAGGAGTTGGTGTTTGAGCATCGCTTGAGATAAGGGGAGTGCGGCTGAGTGGGTTGGGTAATTGGCATAGCTAAAAAAAAAAAAACTAAATAAATAAACGCAAGCCTGTGATTCAATTTGTGGTACAGTTAAGTAATTTCCTGAGTGTTCATTGGCCAGTGTCATACAGCACTAATCCACTAATTACAGAGAAGTCCACCAGTTAAGCAATGCAGAGAGAAGGAAGGGGTTTCTAATTTACATCAGTTTATACTTTCACTGTAAAGGTATTCATTGAAAAATTGAATTTAATTTGACGTAGCAGCACATTCATTTATTTATTCATCGACCCTACAGGGTTAATCCTATTTGAGACTGGCAGTGAGAACAGCTTGCTAGATGTTATGTAGGTTTGCATCCACTACAAGCAAATAGAACAATCTTTAAAGCATAGTGAGGCCTGCTAATCTAGAGACTTAACTGCAGAACACCGCCAACCTAAAGAATCTGCAACAAACCTGCTTTAAGATATTTAGCAAACTGCATTGTTCATTTGTAATTCAATCATTTCCAACCTAATCAGGCTGTGATCTATCTAGTATAGTCAACAATGTTCATAAAATGAATTCTAAATGCTTTTTCCCCACACAGCTAAGGCCTAATGGGAAAATACCGAGGTGACTGCTCACTTTTCACTTTTATTCATCTGAATCGGTCTTTTAATAAGGTCTGTGCTAATCTGTGTGATCACTATAGACAAGAGTAAACCCTGTCCATCAGAATTAAAGAATGCTCCTACTGGACCAACACTTATGATATAAATCTCATTATACAAAATCACTTGGCTTCACAAGTAACTCACTTTATAGCTTGTGCCATGTACTGTATATACGGCTTCTATGGGCTTGAGAACTTTGCGAACATACGAGCGTGTTTCAAAGGCGAAGAAAAATGACGAGGGGATGAAGTTATTTACACTAACGGAACTACTGTGCTACTGTCAAACTGGCTAGATGTTACTTGATATTGCGGCATTGTTCATCTTTAAAGTGCAAATGAATACATTTTTGAAACGATCCAAATCTTACTTACTCTTAAAGGGTGTGCTGGACTATCCCTGAAGACGCTGGCATTAAAAAGGTGATTGGAGGGGGAGGAGGGGAGCAGAAAAGTAAGAGCTTCTCGTCTTTTAATTCATGTCACAATTCTACAGGCTCAATGCACGCGTGCGCGAAGGGTTACAAATCTGCAAATGTTACGGTATCAAAGAGCCCTCGCTTGAACTATAACAAAACGACATCTACATCATTGACATCGAAAGGCAATATTCACTGGCACTCAGTTATCAAAATAATAAGCAAACAAGCACACCCCATCTTTAGTTTCATTATAAAATAGGGAACAAAGAAAGAAAGGAGGGGAAAAAAGAACATCTTAACAGCAGTCTGTTCCAGCAGGGTACTGCAAAAGCTTCATGTCTACAATGGCACTGAAAAATAGAGATAGCTGGGCGTTATACCTTAAAGAACAAGTACAAGTGTTTCAATTCAAAAACAGAAAAAAGAAAAGAAAAATAAGTACACCTAACTCCCTGGACCCTCTCCCCCCCCCACACACTATGAAAAATTCGCATTGGCAATTATCATCAATACATTCAATCAGTATTTAATATTTTTGAGAACAATTTAGCCTTGTGAGATGAGCTAAAGGTAGATAGTTGTTGACCTCGCGCATAAAAAAAAAGAAAAAAAAGAAAGAAAGAAAGGCTAAAGACCAGACTAGTAAAAATTAAACGTGACTTACGAAAAGGAAAGAAGAAGAAGAAAAAAAAAATCACTACAAAAACCAAAACAAAGCCAAAACTGGATTTCTCTACAAAGTAAAGCACTGACATACTGTGTATAAACGCCAATCTACCTTCCACACAGAATGCCCCAGAGTCCCCTCCTACACCTCCTCCAGTACCAACAGTCTCCTGTAACTACACACAGCAGACTAATGCACTTCTAGAGTTAGTGGCCGACTGGTTAAGGGATGACGAGCCTTCACTGCGCAGTAACCCTACAGGATACTGTATATACAGGGTTTTGGTGTTTCTATAAGATACAGAGGAAAAATAAAAAATAAAGCTATTTCACTGATGGGGCTCACAGTATCAGCGGGCGTCTGCATACATTGGTACACCTAACAGGAACATTATCAAATACAATTTGTTTAATTTTTCTTTTTTTTGTAAGAAAGGAACTAAAATGTTGATGCAAAAATACTGAAGAAGAAGAATAATAATAATAATTCCACTGAAGTTACTGAGTTTGTAGACAAAGTACTCATCCCCTGTGCGGGCGTATCAAAGAAAGATCAAAAGATTGCCTTCCAAATTGTTGTTTTTTTCCATAAAAAACAAAAAGAGCAAGAAATGGCAGAAAGGACATGCGAGTCCACCTGCGTCAGGTTTGGGACAGACAAACACACAGACAGAGTCTCTACGAGGCAGGACAGGGGAGGGAAGTGGAGCTCCAGTCTGTCGAGAGCTGGTGTAGTCGTCCTTTACATTTACTACGCTGCCACCTTGTTCTCCTTCTGGCAGAAAATACAGAGCACAGACAGAAGGAAGGAAAAGCGTATTAGTGATTAACAAACTATAAAATACACAATATGAATATACAGCCTGATATACACTACTGCAAAGTTTAGAACACCCACATTCTGTTTCATTCTTTCACCCTTATTTTGCTATTTTAGCTCTTCAGGTTTAGTCAGTAAACAGAAATTGTACAAAATCCAGTGTACAAAATTTTGCAGTAAACTGCCAGGGCCTTTAAGGGAAACAAATACTGGAAAAAAGTAATTTTAGTATAAAATAGTTGTTAAAAAAAAAAAAAAAAATCCTAATTTTTTACAATTCATTCAGCTTACAACTGATCTGTAGAAAGGGTAATACACTGAGCTATGTAAACTGACTAAAAAATGTCAGTGCTGGAACAGACTGTTTCTGCACTCTCTACTGCAGCATTTACACACATTTCAAACTTTTACCATAATAACTAGACAAAGACAAACAGAACTCTGTAACTATTACAAATTAAGCCAGAAAGCAATAAGTACTGTTTCCTATACCTTTAAAAGACTCTTGGAAAGTGGAGAAATCTGATACAGGAAGAGTTATGCCTGGCTGACCCACATGGCAATGGCTTTAGCTCAGTTTAACATTGGACTAAACCTCAGTTTCAGGAGTGAAAGGGGGGTGGAAGGGGAGGGGGGTAGATAGGAACAGCTTACCCTGTACTCAAAGTCAGAAAACTCTCTGCCACCCCGGCCCCCTCTGAATCCTCCCCTGAAGCCAGAGCCACCACGAGGTGGTCCGAAAGAGCCTCTGCCACCCCCACGTCCACGACCTCCACGGAAGCCCATGCCGCCCCCTCTGCCCCTGTAGCCTCCGCGACCACGGTTATAGCGCATCGGGATTCCAAAGGTTTCAGAATTCATCCTCCTCTCTTCGGCCCAGGTCTGACGGCGCTCCCTAAGAGACAAAACAACCCGTTAAAACACACAAGAGGACACTCGGATTTAAAAGGCTTGGGAAGACAAATCGTGTGTAGTAATACAGCATTTACTCTAACAAAACTTTATACAAAAGAGGCTCCCATCCCTGGTCCTGGAGTGCCCTCATTCTACTCATTTGAGTTTTCCTGCTTTAACAAATTCACTGAAGAAATGAAGGAGAGCTTGTTTGGTGATTATCGAGATCAGTATGTGCCAGCATGGAAAACCTCCAATGTGCTGGCCAAGGGCGACCCAACATCAGAATTTGGGAACACGTGTCTTAAAGGAACAATCAGTGAAGAATGCAAGTGAGTGGAAATTGGACTGTAGCTATTTAAGACAAACACTGGAGTTCTCTGTTACACGCACTCCCTTCCCGAGATGCAAAGCTTACACAGGTTGCCAGATTGACGCACAGCGAAAGCCACGACAAGTCTTACTCTTTAGCTGATAAGTGTATATATACACACGCATTGTTTTAATGTCCAAATTGTCCATTTCTATCCAATAGTGGTGGTAATAAGTTTATAAACTTACTCAAGATCAGTGATTACCTGTGGAGTCGAAAAATAGACAGCTCCTCTGTTTATACCTGGCAAACCTGAGTGTGGGAATTGGACTGGGTAATGGCGGTGAGCATATTTGTAGGCTAAATGACGTGCTGCACAGTTTAAATGATTAAAAAAATAAAACATTTACTAAAGCATGATTTCTTAATATCTGAAGATACACCCTGATTAAATAGTCATTTAACTTTTAAGCATTTCCAGATTTCCAGGCCAATTCTGCAAAATAAATAAATAAATAAATTAAAATTAATAAAATAAATAACTAAAAAAATCTCAAACAACAAATTGCAGCTGGTTGCAATGGCTTCAAGGGTGGGTTAAATCATTTCCTAAACCACCCCTAATAAAAATAAGTTGTGTTTTAACCGTGTTGATGCGTTGAGGGAGCAAGTCAGATGCTGAAGGGAAAGAGTAGTCCAGAGCCAGGGATGGGGACACTAGTGTGTGATATTTTATGGCAGAACAGCATAGAAGATAAGTTAAGTGAGATGGAACATACCTGCCAACACCTCCTCTCTCTTTTCTGAAAACAGTAAAAGAAAAAAAAACATTTAGTTTCTTTTCCAATTTTTGCATGCATTTAGTCACTGTCCAATTAAAAACAAGTATCTCCCAAACAGATACTTTTGATTTAAAAGTGAGGATTGATTCATTTGCAAAAGCTCCTGGCTGTTACTAATACAAGCACCAAACTCTACCTTGTGTCGTCACAGGAGATGTTGTCGAAGAAAGACTTGGACTTGTCGTAATAGCAGTTGGGTCCCAGTGGGTCCTCCTCCTCTACCTTGCCCTCGCTATTCTGAGTCTCCACACCCGAGTCACCCTTTTCCTCTCCGTTCACCGCCTTCTCATCTAGTCACATCACACACACAGAGTAATGTTAAAGTAATTCAGAGTCGAATGGATGCACCACAGTGAGGATAATCACAAATGTTCATCTCAACTTTTAAAAAGGCAATCTCTGCAACATTTTACAGTTAATTAATGCGTTTCATATTGTTTTATGTGATTAAACAGGTCATTACAGGGAGAATAAAGGTAAAAAAAAAAAAAACATATTGCAAGTTTAAAAGCCCTCTGCCTGCACCCATCAGCTGAGGCAAGAGTCAGTCTTGGTTTACAGCAAATACTAGGAACACACCCCCAGCAGAGAGCAAGAGGCAGGCTTTTTGCTAGCGGCTCTAAAAATCACAATGGTGACAGCTGTAGACATCATGATGGTTTATCATGGGGGAGCAGCGAGAAAGACTGTCAGAGCAGCAAGTAAAAGGGAAGACCTCTCAAGAGAGAGGAGCCAAACAAGGGTGAACCTCGGCCAAGCCTTCTCCAAACGGTGAGAGCTAAAGCAGATTGTAAATAACAATGGAATGATTTCTCTCTCTCTGTGCTTAAACTATGGAAGTCATTGTTTGTAGAGAAATTTGACTTTTTTTTATGGATGTGGTCTGTTACTGGATCGCTAAGTGGCTAATGGGGACGTTCTTTCCATCGTACAAGTTCTGGAAAACTTGTTTCTTGAGTGAAAATCAGTCCAGCTGCTTGAAATAATAAAATAACCCATAATTTGAATCAGACTTGGTTTGAAATGTGTTTTACAATATGCTTTATTAAATTAGAAACAAGGTTTAGGTCTAGTCGCTTTTGCTGACCATACAATTTACAACACTAGTGTGTCTGTGTAGGATAGCATTTACTGATGACCCAAAAATGGTTAGTTTTTTTTCTGACTGTATTTTACTTTAAACCATGCAATGCGCAAACTTTTTTCAAATTGCATTTGTGCGTCTGCTGTACTCAAAACATTTTTTTAGGGGGAATGACTGGCAGAATTTCTCAAACCTTTAATTTTGAGCTTGCTCTGGAACTCGCGGTCGATCTCCTCCTTGTTGAACTGGGCATTAGCACTCTCAAAGTCAAAATCCTTTTCAAACTTCATTGGGCCATCTCTGCGCACATTAAACCGACCCCGCCCACGCTGATTTCCACCACCAGTGCCAGTGTTGACTCCTCCAACTCCTCCTCCTCCGCCACCTCCTCCTCTACCTCTTCGCAATCCAGGAGGACCAGCTGAGGAGAGACAGTCTATTAGCATCATGGTACGATTCAACTGGTATTAAAAGACTACGTGACAATCATTCCGATTAAGCCATGCCATCATTCACTCAGTATTCAGAAAGGAAATTCTTTTAACTCAAAAAGAAAAAGAGGAGGTAAAAACATGCATTATTAGCAGTTATTACTAATACAAAAGACAAGCTTTAGACTGTAGTCTGGACTGATTGTATGTAGCAAAGGTTTCCAGACAATCTACAGTTTAAACTGACCCAGAAACCTGTTTAAACCAGGTGCCTCCATGTGTTTTAAGAATCAAATACCAAAAAAAATATTGTTTGATGAAATCCACAAATGGATGTAAAACTGCAAAGCTGTGACCATTTTTAGTACAATCCACACAGCAATTAGATTTTAATCTGAGTAATCAAGGACACATCAGACTGCAAAGCGTAAATTGTTGTTGTCCATTTAAAAGTATGGCCCTTTTTGTCGATGTTTAGTTTACTACATAATTTGAACAGAAACTGTTCTTTACACTGTGCCAACCTTTCTTGAATGGAACAACAGAAATATTTAAATATATTGAATGACTTTCATTAAAAGTTTAGATGGTTTTGTCTCTCTCCTGTAAAGTTGCTGTTTGGGAGATATTTGTTTTTAATTGGACAGTGACTAAATGCATGCAAGTCAAAATCAGGATACAAAGGAATCCCGATACTAGTCACATGATGTGACCAAGAGTAAACGTGTCAGACTTACCGCCTGGCAGGCGTTTGTTTGCATCACGGTTCTCAGCTTTGTTAGAGTCTGATTCTTGGCGAGAGCTCTTCTCAGCATCAGGCACTGTGAATAGTCACACAAGTCATTTTTAACCCAAATTTGGAGCAGTATCTCACACTAGACATCAGTGTCCTGCTTAAGATTATTTAATTTAAACATAAATTAAAGAAGTGAGTTTAAACAGGAAACGCACCAAATCAAAATGTTGGAATACAACTAAACTAGTTGTAGAAGACCCACAAAACAGATTCAATTAAATTAGCTAAAGCCAATTCAAGCAGATTTACAGGAATGGCCACATAAAGCATAACTACATGCAGAGGTTCTTACATTAATAACGGAAGACCAGAAAAACATATACGTAAAATCCTGATGACATTGTATCAAACAGCAGAACTTACTCTTAACCGAGACTATAATATTCCCCTATCAAAAAACAGAAATTAATTTTGCTTGGAAAACTGTCCACAGACACCAGCAAGCACTGGGCCGACAGCTGCATTCCGGTGTTGTGAGTAATAACCAGGAGCAAGTAAACCATAATCATATTCCACATATGCTGTCAAACCATGAAAACTGCCTACTCTAACCAGCACTAACAAATTCATCTGTTATTAAAAACTGTGATTAATTTAGCCCCACAAAATACAGTTAGAAATCACCAGTTAACCGTTAGCCATTGTGGGTTTTATAATAAGTCCTAAAGCCAGCTCATTTACTTATACTTCTGAATGAACAATAAAGAACATCCCATTTTTTTCGATCTTACCAAGTAAACTTTTGATCAAAATATGGTCATTAATATATATATATATATATATATATATATATATATTTTTTTTTTTTTTGTAACTATTTGCATCTCATTTTTAAGCCTTTACATGAGAAGTGCATAAATTTTACCTCTGGACTGCTCCTGGCTCTCAGCAGGCTGCTTCTGGGAGCTGAGAGGGGGTCTGCCTCCTCCAGGACTCCTCTGACCCACAGGGCCACTTGCAGCAGGGGCTGCTAGAGGTGCAGGCTGCACTGGGTGCTCAGAAGTTGGGCTCTTCCGCTGAGGCTCCAGAGAGGGGCTGGTGCGAGCTGTGTAACAGAAACGTGATGCTTAGTCTAAGGAGCAGCATGATGAAGAGCAACACTGAGGAAGAAGTTGGTTTATGCAAAACAACACTCCTACAGCAACAAATAGTAAGTGCAGTTATCACTTAACATCACTAACATCTGACTTTTTCTTTAACTATAAGTGCACAGCTGTCTTGTCACATCAAAGAGAAACTGGGGTTTAAGCATGAATATCTTAAAGGGGGTTAATTCCTTTCTGTTCAATAGTAAAAAAAATATCCAAATATATCCAACATGTTTTCGATTTAGAAACCATAGTTAAAACAGATATAAGAGATGAAGCCAGATAAATCCACTCTTTATGCCAGCCCCTTTTCCCCGAACCATTACACTACAACAAACCATTAGTAGTACTAGATATACAGTGTCTCTCCATGCTTATATATAAAGTCACTGATGTAATCCATTAAAGCATTTAAGGCTGTGCAGCACAGACATTACACAGCAACCATCTGCATGCACTCACTAGGTTACCTTCATTTACACACGTGTTCAGAGACACAGAGTCCGAGGGGACAGTGCTCTCAGACAGAGGGGCAGTTACGCTCTTGTCGTTACCAAACACGGACCCTGAACTTCCTGCATGAAGAGGAAGAGCACATCTGTGAGTGTGGTGGGTTTCCCCCTCCCACATTTACATCACACACACACACCACAAGTCAACAACTTTTTCAGAGCAAAAAAAAAAAAAATAGATCTAGCATTGCAGATCTGCATTTCAGGAAACAAAGCCATAAAACCTCAAAACTACTAGATTTAAAGTGTGCGCACTTTTAACTGGATAACTGTGCTTAGATCAGCTCCACTGATCAAAGTTAAAGACTGTAGTTCATCCGTATCTCTGAATACTTTTCAATACTTATTATCCTGTTCTGCAGGATCAGTATGGACAGTATGTTTAGGATCCCACAAGACCATTACAGAGCAGGTACTATTGGATTGGTGGGTCATTCTCAGCATTGCAGTGACACGGACACTGACGGGGGGGGGGGGGGGGGTTGGGGGGGGTGTTAGTGTGTGTTGTGCTGGTGGCAAGAGGGGATCAGACACAGCAGTGCTGCTGGAGCTTTTAAACACCTGTGCCACTGCTAAACTGTTCAGAATGGAAAGAATCTACAAACCAGAAATATTTCGCTAACTGTGACCCCTAATTAGCACTAGACGATGACCAACACAAACCAAGCAGAAACAGATGATTATAAACTCCAGCAGCACTGCTGTGTCTGAGACACAACAGTATGTCAGACACTGCAGTGCTAAGAATGATCTACCTCTAGGCCTGTCATGCTAAAACATCTTTGGACCATATAGTCATAGATTTTTTTTGCAATAAACGATAGTCATTTTAAGAGAACTAAACGCCACTGATATAATGGCAATAGACTAGAACAACAAGTAAGTATACAGTTTTAAAGACAACATATTTCTTAATAATCATAGTTTGGGAAAATGTAAATGTGAACAAACACACAAATAAACACAATGGACTAATATCAATCATTTTTATGACCTTTTTTTTGACCACCCACCCAAATAAAACCTGCTCTGTGGTGGTCCTGTGGGGTCACGTCTATTAAAGAACAGCATTAAAGAACACTAACATTATACAGAGAAAACGCTGAACTAGTTTGTAATAGAACCATAAAGCGCTTCTATATGGCCAGTGAACAATGAAGGCAGAAACAAGATGGTGGTCATAATATTCTGATATTACTCCATATTAAGCTTATAAAAGAAAAATACATCAACTGAGGCACAAACTTGTTCCAAACTTACCTGCTCCAACAGCACTGCCGATGGGCTGGGACACCAGAGGAGCAGCGAACTGGTTGTATGCATGTACAGGAGCCCGATTGAAGGGGGCATAAGAGCTCACTGGCTGGAAGGAAGGTGGCGCAGATGAGCCAAGAGATGACTGTAGGAGGAGAGAAAAAAATATATATATTTTGTCAGTAGGATCAGCATCACCAACTGATTTAAAAACAAAGCTTGGAAAAAAAACCGCAATGATTAATTTGCCATTTGAATGAGGATTATGCACATATTCTCAATTCTCATACTGATATTTACAAATAAATAAGTAAAAAAAAGCCTGATGGAAACACTTTACATGCACTGCTCGTCACTGTGTTTTATAGGTATATAAATGTTATATTTAGTCTGATTCAGTTAAGTCTACTCAACCAATTCAAATGAAAAAAGCTACATGATCACTAATATAACTGATCACAATAAACCAAGTTTAGATTTAGGAATAATAAGTAGTCATTTAACTTGACAAAGTAACAAATAGAATCCACTGACAGTAAGCTATTTTAAGCGTCTGCTTTAACCCAAAAAAGCTCATGTTGCTGTATTTGTCACAGATATTTAAAAGCTGCGTAAAATACCTTACAGCACATTGTCCTTTAATTTAACTCATGAAGTTCCTAAGTGACATAACCTACTATACATTCTAATATAACAGGAGCGTGTGGTCTGTGGTTGTTCATCTGACTTTATTTTTAGAACGCAGGAATGCTGGAGATAAAACTAGCTAATTTTTAAGTGTATTTTTGCTTCTACATCTTTTTCCTACCATGTTAACCATTCAAATTATTAAAATGAAATATTTTATGTTCCATATAACTAGTTCTGACCTGATTTCTAAAAAAAAAAAAAAAAAAAAGTTATAAAATTAATGTAGAATCATCAGGATTTTAACCTTGGAAAATGTTCAGTTATGTGTCCACAATAAGAAATAAAACATGAATAAGCTGCTCACAGAATTTGTCTGGTTTAATTTTGAATTTGGTATTAATAATTAGAAAATGGTCTGGGCTCTTGATATTAAAAATAAATATACAGTACGCGTCAAAAATTGCAGAACACCCTTGATTTTTTTTTTTATTAAATGGAAATTAAAAACTCTATCAAGTAATGGGTGAGTGGGGCCCATCTCTAAGACTCCATCTTGAAAGCTACTATAATTAAAACAGTGTCCTTCAATTTTTGACACTGTCGAATGGTAATATGAGAAAATGACAAAACAAGGTGTGATTCTGAACCGCAAATCAAGTGCTTAAGTATGGCTGGACAATCACACCACTCTGTGAGAATAGGTCATGGGTACACTGTTCACCATTACCTGTACAATTGCCGGGTCTTGGGGCAATGAGCAGTTGGGCTTTGGCGGCTCACAAACAGTCAAGTCTTTAATGTCACTGCCTCTAAAGATGATGTACTCAAAGACGTCATCTCGGGGGGCAACTGGCCTGTCTGTAGGACGGTCCTCCGTGCCAAAAGACTTGACTGAAAAGAGAAAACACTAATTATACTCATACTGTAATGTCATCAAACTGATATGACACTTGTCATATGTGAAACAGTGTGGTATTTAAGCCCTGAGTTTCCTAGTTACGCTATAAAAACATACTTGATATTTTGCCCTACTTTCTTAATTTAATCATTTTTTAATCCCCACACACCAGTCAGTTCTATCACACAATGATGTCGGTGCTGGAAGGTTGAATGCAAGCATTTGCTACCCCTGACTCTCAAAGCCAGCCAACCATTTTTGTTTCGTTTCAAAGTTTCAGAACTCTTAAAGCAGGAGAATTACATATTTGCAAAAGGATTACAAAGGCAGGACTGATTCACTTCTATTAGTAGCCTGTATTTATTTTATTATTTGTATATTTTTAACATGTGCACAATCATATAATTTATTCTATCTTCTATGAGTTTTCAAGCTCTAGTGTTGCTTTTGCTTAAGTATATATGAACTAAAACTTCATGTTTGTAACTGCATTAATTAGCCTTACACATTTATGGTGTCTTACTGACTTTGCCCTTCTCCTCCTGCTGATGACCTCAATTTAGGGCAGATTTTGAACAGCTTTCCTCAACCAAGTAAAGAACCTCCAAATCAGTTAGTTTTTTTTTTAATCCTACTTTCCATAAGGTACCAATATGCCTGAAAACTGATCATGCAATTCTCATCACAAAAGTACAGTTAATTATTAACAAATTGCAGTCATCATGTAAATCACACTAATTTCTTATTTTGTGCATGAGTGAAAATAGACTGTGGTCCTGAAATAAGTGAGCAGTATTTAATACAGAACCTGCGAGATGACAAAACACTTTAGGAACTTAGTCATTAAAAGTGGCACATTGAGTAGAAAAAAAAAGTTAAATTTTATGATACTTTACCACAACAACTATAATAGTTGTGTTTTGACTGATTCACTGCAAATAAAAAGTTTAACCATTTCACTAATTAACCTAATTTGAAGCACACATTAGTAATAATGTATTTTACTATCATACATATATTTAAACATATTGACGCTGGACCTATACTTAAACAACATTGGGAAATTGAGGTAATTAAACTAAACACGTTCTATACATAAGAAAATGTTATGTGATACAAGGAGCAAGTCATGTCCAAACATCATTTGGTGTGGCTTTGATTGTGATTATGATATCCAAAGAGGCTGTAGAAAACTATTAGAAATCAGTCATTTCAGTCTTTTTATTAGATGAACTGTCTTTTCTACATGACTGTAGATTTTATGTAAGTAGAATTAGGCTACAGTAAATAACTGACTGTCTTGTCAGTGGTAGATTATAAAAGTTATACTCTAAGGGGTAGTTTCTAAACAGAATTTATGCTAGACTGCGTTTTCCTTTCAATGGAAAATCTCCATTCAAAGTGTCGTGCAGCCTAAACCTAGTCTTAATCCCTGTCTGTGAAACTGCCACTAGGGGTGACAGCAGAGAAAGAGGGGGTGGGTCTTGGTTGAGCTGCTGACGTCCAGGTGCTCCATATGACACCTCTGAGTTGAAGCTAAGTGATTAAAGTTCAAGTCTGAGCCAACAAGTCAGATTACTTCATTAGTTTCAGCAAATTAACAGTCAGCGGTGCGAGCTGTGCTCTCTGGTCTGAGCCGCTAAGCGCTGCTGAGGACTGCACTGAGGTAAACAAAGACACCCTGCTAACCCGACACCAGCAGCTACAGCAGGCATCTGTGGGAAGCCAAGAGTATTTAACTTAGTTGGCAAACTACAAGATTAGCAGGCTAACAATATTTTAAAACTAAATTTAAATATGTAAAATGTATTAATATTTACCATGCAGACTTTACATTAATGCACTAGTCATTATAGCAGAAGGAATTTAAATGAGATGGGGTGATGCATTTGAGACAAAACGCTGTACTTTGTCGGTCAGTGTAAGAGTTAACAGTTTTAACTTTGCCCATTTGATGCAAGCTTTTAGAATAGTAATATTTTTGCCCCAAAAGCTGAATTTTTACCTCTTAAATACTTTCCAAAATAGACAGAACTATTTTAAAAAATAAATTAATAAATAATCAGAAGCTTCAGTAAAGCGTCACTTTCTTGAAATTTTAATAAAAGGGCTGAAAAAAATAAATGGATAAAAAAAATCTATTTCTTCTTTACTATTCTAAACGAAAAAAAATGAACAAAATTTAACAACCAATTTTCTAATTTAGCCTCAAATGGTCAGACATTTAACTGAAACTTTACAGTTGACCTTTGTTCCATGAACTTATGAATCACATATTAATATTTATCCCAAATTAGCTATTTATTTAGTTTTTTTTTTGTAGTTCTATACTTATTAACACAGGCTTTGGCAAAATATGTTGTTTTTGGGGAGGATTGCATTTATGTTGAATATGAAATGTATTTTGAAAATGTTATTATTTTCTGTTCACATTTTTTCTTGCAAAACTGTTTAATACTGTGTAACAAATTATGGGAAGGAGTTAAATATGCTCTTAATGCAATCCAATTATATACACAAGTGTAAGGCGTAAATGGTTAGACCCATAGCATCTGTTGTGGAATGTTATTTGATGCCCTTGTCTTCCTTCTGAAATCAGAAAGCTGTAAAAACCTGTAATTCATGCATAATGTTTTGAATATTTTTGAGTAATATTCAGTTTTATATTTCTGAATATATCAATGTAGTTTGCCATCATACCAATGTATTTTGTCTTCTTTCTATCCCCTGGCTGTGCTTTTTTGTTAAGTATTTGTTTATTGCTCTTATTGTTTCTGCAATATACAGACCGGTGGGTGTACTATTGTGTTTTGCAAAATTGACAATAAATAAAAAAGATTAGCAAATTAAAGTTATTTAAATGTCAAGGTTTAAAATAAAGTAAACATATGGTATTGCTATCTGACCAAATAAGTTTTTTTTTTGTTTTTGCTTTAAGTTACTTGGCTGAAAATAAAGTAGATAAACAATAATTATTAATATTGCTGGAATACAAAACATGTTAATCTATTTAGTTAGCATAGATTTCGTATTAAGGAATAAACATTAGTAGTTAGCAATATTTTTTTCTGACTTTCTTTATTGCGTGCAATTTTCTCTATTCTAAATTTAAAAGGTGAAGAGAAGTTAAAACGTCAGCGGGCTAAAACTAGCCCTTTAAAACCTGTTCAGCATCTAGCTGAAGTATTAATTTAACCTACATTTATTTAGCTAAAACAAAAATACATATTTATCATATAAAAGTCTACGGTTAGTTAGCTAGCACCTGGGCTACACAGTCCAGAGCTAGCTAGACTGGCTGACTTAAAAACTGACGTTTAAAAACAGGAGAAACACAGCTAGCTTAGCTTAGCGTTAGCTTGCCTAACTAGCGTTAAGTTAAGGGTTTAGCTAGAGTAGAATATAAATATCTAAAGGGGGGATTTGATAAAGATATACAGATTAGCTAATAAAACATTAAAAGGGAAGCTGTATTAGATGAACACTTAAAAAAAACTAGAGAATTAATCTTATCTCGAGAAGAGTAGAGAGAGCCCGTGTTCGGAGTTAAAGAAAAGAACACGCCAGCTCCGCTAATTAAAGGGTTAGCTAACGCTAAGCTAAGCTAACAGCTAACGTTAGCTCGTCTGTTCGCCTGGTCTAATAAAACAATAACCCCGGAGAGAAGGAGCCCGGGCCCGCGGAGCGGGTAAGGGAGGTTTGTAGCGGATAGAGCCGCGCTGAGCGGCGGGTGTAGAGCACCTTTAGCCAGCGCCACTGTGGAGTTCTCGGTGTCGATGGTGTACAGAACTCCCTCATAGCGGATCTCGGCCTTGGAGATCAGGCTGATCTTGCTGCCGATATACGGGGTTCCGCCGCTCATCCTGCCGCTGCGCCTCGCTCTACCACAGCCCGCGGACTCGGGGTTTCTAGCGCCGCTCTGTGCTGCGAGTTTCTCCCCCACACTCCCGCTCTCTGCTCCGCTTAGCCCCGCTCTGCGCGCTGACCGCTTTCTGGCTTTCTGTCTCCGGGTGCTGAAGCTCCTGCAGCTCAGCGCTCTCTCTCTGTATCTGTAGCGCTGCTACCACGACATGGCCGCCTTCATCATCATCATCATCACAGCGCGGGGCACCACGGGACAGCCCCGCCGCGCTGCTCTCCCCGAGTCTCGCGATACAACACGAGATTTGCATTTACACCTACACACTCTTTCTTTCTTTCTCTCTTTCTCTCTTTCTTTCTTTCTTTTTTTTAATACTTTTTTTTTTATCACATTTTCTCCCAATTTACACGGCCAATTACCCAATCCACTTATTAGGACTTCCCCTATTACTAGTGATGCCAGAAGAGTGAAGACTAGCAGATGCCTCCTCCGATACTTGTGATAGCTACTCTTGCTGATACAATGCTGATGCTGATACAGCATTGCCGAGTAGCATCACAGCGCACTCGGAGGAAAGCTCAGCGACTCGTTTCCGATACATCAGTTCACCCATTGGAGTGTCCATTTTTTCATTCATTCATTCATTCAATTACTCATTAATTCATTCTTTCTTTCTTTCTTTCTTTCTTTCTTATTTAGCCTTTAAATGCTACTGTTTCTACACTCAGCAGTGGAAAACAGCAAATCTGTTCTATCCTGAGGAAGACTGTTGCTGATGTAGCCAGATGTAATATTGTCTGGCAATAAAGAGATTTGAGAAAAGGAAGTGAACTCTGCATGGTGTGGCCAAAAAGGACACTGTGCCCTGAGTGTTGTAAACAATTCAATATGACCCCCATTCTCTGTTACTTTCCAGAAGTGATGTAATATTTTCACAGTTCTACAGAACTCGTGTCCACATGGATTTCCTCCAGGTGCTCTGGTTTTCTCCTACAGTCCAAAAAAGTGCCATTCAGGTGAATTGGAGGTGTATCCTGCCTTCTGCCTGACTGATTAAGCAGGTTTGGCAACAATGAATAAATTAATGAATAATATAATATAATATGCACAAGACTGCAATGTGCAGCAAGACCATCAGCAAGAAGCTTGGTGAGAACAATTAAAACATTTAAGAAAAACAAGATAACCATGATTGCCATGCAAGATTACATTATATTTTTGATTAAATTACATTCTTCATTTTGCTGTTATCATTATTATAACACAATTTTTACATCATTACAAAAACAACTACTGTAAAATAGAAGCAAAACTAAATAAATACACTCAAGGACCAACATCTACATCCAATATAACAATGTTGAAAATAAAGGTGTTACACACGGTATAGAGCAGTAAATCACAGAAAAACACATTTGCACCCCTGACAAACTATTTTTGATCAAGAGATATGAGAGTGGTAAGAACCTTTACATTAAGCAAAGCTTTTTAAGCTATTAAAATATTCTTTACACTCTTTACACATAGATCTATTTACAAACATGGTTTCTCAGGGATCTAGAATGGTTCGTCTACAGCACTCCTCAAAGACTCTTTAATTTTAAGAGTGTATAAAAAAGTGTGTAAATAAATAAAGAAAAATAACAGAAAAGAAAAGGTATGGGCATTGTGCTGATTCACAATGTAACACAATTAAAAGAGCAGAAAATGTTTTATAGTGAGTCTGTAGTGAGTCACGCAGTCTGTACCGCGTTCACTACATGCAACTGAGTGACTTCGCTTACTACGTTTACATCTGTACTGCACATCCCATTGAAAACACTGTGTTTTTTAAAGCACAGCGTTTCAGCAAAGCAGCTTCACACTGCACAGATATACACGCTGGAACACAACAACATTTTAAAATAATAAAAAACTGTACTTCAGTAAAAGTATGATGACTGTTCCACAATGTGCTAGATAGATAATAGTGCTACAGTAAACACTGGAGTACTGGTTCTTAAACTATTCAATTAAAAGGGCAGAAACTGTTCATTAGTGAAAGTATAGGTACTATATCACAAACTACTCAATTTTGATTTAGTGTATCTTTGCTATTGTATGGCCGGTGTGTGTGTGTGTGTAACAAGCGGGGGTGCATGAGTGTCGAGCACACATGAGAAGATAGCAATTAAGTCTGACTGTTGACTATTGTCAGGGTTCAAATCAATCAGTGGAGCATCTGTGTTTTACGCCGCCGAAATAGGAACACGCCAGATATTTACCTGAACACACCCATCAGTGTAGGTTTATTCATATGGCGTTTTCACACCGATACTATTTGGTTTGATTAAAGCGGACTCTGACACTTGGTTTGTACTCTTAGTATGGTTTGCTTAAGCAGGAGTGAAAACAGTAATCACGCTTGGGTGTGGATCAAAACAACTGGACTGAGACCAGTTAGTGGAGGTCGTCTCGCTCCAGCCCCAAACGAATTCTGGAGCGGTTCACTTCTGGTGAGAATGTGATCCAGTCTCCATTAGACCCAGCTATCAAATATACTCCTTTTATTAGAACTAAACTAGAAATGCTGATGCTAAATTAAAGGCGCAGTTTCATCTGATATATTAGCCAGATAGCGCTAATTACCGCAGCTATGAACAAATGCTGTCTCTGCTCCATGCTGTTTACCGCGCTGCCTGTGCTGCATTCACTACTCACAGCGTGTGACTCCGTTTACTACCTGTACATCTGCATTGCACGTCCAATTGAAAACACTGTGTTTAAAAGCGCAGCATTTCAGTGTTCAGTGTTAAAGCAGCTTCACACTGCACAGATAAACACGCTGGAACACAACATATGCCTGTGTGAAACCAAACCAAACAGAGGGAGAAAAACGCTCCAAATAAACACACTCATCAACTGATCCGGACCATAGAAACCAACTACAGGTGTGAAAACACCCATAGGCTCCATCGCTACTTAAACAGTGTGAACACAAGACACGAAAATAGACTGTTGGCATGGTGCAAGATAGCAATAAGCATCTCAAAAAGCACAGAAAAAATGAGTTGTGCACAACGCGTCTCCTTTAAGTGCTGCCAATAAAGCACTTTTTGTTTAAGTTTGCCACTCTTGAAGGTAGAGATAAGAAGCAACTTTAGACATCAAATGTGTCTCAGCCGATCTACAACTTTTGAAGTCAACGTAAAAATTGAGAAGATAAGATTTTTTGAGGGGTTAGCAATTTCTACAAAGCCTTCTGTTTGCTCCTCTTAGAGCTAGCTGCTGAAGTATTGAACATACCAATAGTTTCACTGTTGTTGGTAGTAAAGTGTAATAGGTATAGATAATGTACTAATTGTACCTAACATACCCAAATGTTGAGTATAATGTTAAAACAAGCACATTTTCACACTTGTAAAGAACCCACTACAAAAGCTTTAGTTTCTTCACCAATTTTTACGCAAAAACAGCATAACAAGGCTTTTGTGTTTGTTGCACTGAATGTGAAAAGATTTTTTAATTTTTCATGAAGAAACCATTAGTTCTAAGAAAGAAGGAAGAAAAATGGAATGGTGCTGCAGTAGCACTTTAAAATGGTCTGAAAACAAGAAAGAAAGCAGCGTAGAGAGAAAAAAACATAAAACGTAAAAAGCTCTTATAAAACTTGTAAACCACAGGCAACTACAGCTCTGTGTTTTCTAGATCATCCACTGTATCTAAGAAAATTATCCATATAAAGCTATTTAACTAGGGTGCATTTCCCAAAAACATCATAACATTTCATAACCTCGTAAAAAAAATATTTTTTTTTAAAATAAGGTGTTTTAGAAAAACCTTTAACATAGTACTTAAACTTAATTGAATAAACATAATTTAGGCGTGTTTTGCCTAACATAAAGTTTACATGCAGTTAAAACAGTTAAGGAGTTTATGAATATGCAGTATCTTTGCTGATGGGCATGGTGGTCTGGAAGTGAGGTGTGTTCAGGAAAATATCTGGTGTATTGCTATCTTGGTGGCTAATTAGAACCTAGAATACAGTCAACCATTCATAAAGTACAGTTGTGGTCAAAAGTTTACATACACTTGTAAAAAAACATAATGTTATGGCTGTCTTGAGTTTTCAATAAGTTCTACAACTCTTATTTTTCTGTGATAGAGTGATCGGAACACATACATGTTTGTCACAAAAAACAGTCATAAAATTTGGTTCTTTCATAAATTTATTATGGGTCTGCTGAAAATGTCACCAAATCTGCTGGGTCAAAAATATACATACAGCAACATTAGTATTTGGTTACATGTCCCTTGGCCATTTTCACGGCAACTAGGCGCTTTTGGTAGCCATCCACAAGCTCCTGGCAAGCTTCAGGTCGAATGTTTGACCACTCTTCTTGACAGAATTGGTGCAGTTCAGCTAAATGTGATGGTTTTCTTGCATGAACCCGTTTCTTTAGCACTGTCCACATGTTCTCAATGGGGTTTAAGTCAGGACTTTGGGAAGGCCATTCTAAAACCTTAATTCTAGCCTGGTTTAGCCATTCCTTTACCACTTTTGATGTGTGTTTTGGGTCATTGTCTTGTTGGAACACCCAACTGCGCCCAAGACCCAACCTTCGGGCTGATGGTTTTAAGTTTTCCTGCAGAATTTGGAGGTAATCCTCCTTCTTCATTATCCCATTTACTTTCTGCAAAGAACCAGTTCCACTGGCAGCAAAACATCCCCAGAGCATAATACTACCACCACCATGCTTGACAGTAGGCATGGTGTTCCTGGGATTAAAGGCCTCACCTTTTCTCCTCCAAACATATTGCTGGGTGTTGTGGCCAAACAGCTCAATTTTTGTTTCGTCTGACCAGAGAACTTTCCTCCAGAAGGTTTTATCTTTGTCCATGTGATCAGCAGCAAACTTCAGCCGAGTCTTAAGGTGCCTTTTCTGGAGCAAGGGCTTCTTTCTTGCACGGCAGCCTCTCAGTCCATGGCGATGTAAAACACGCTTGACTGTGGAGACTGACACCTGTGTTCCATCAGCTTCCAAATCCTTGCAGACCTGCTTCTTGGTGATTCTTGGTTGACTCTTGACCATCCTGACCAATCTCCTCTCGGCAGCATGTGATAGCTTGCGTTTTCTTCCTGATCGTGGCAGTGACACAACTGTTCCATGCACTTTATACTTGCGTATAATTGTCTGCACAGTTGCTCTTGGGACCTGTAGCTGCTTTGAAATGGCTCCAAGTGACTTCCCTGACTTGTTCAAGTCAATAATTCGCTTTTTCAGATCCACACTGAGTTCCTTTGACTTTCCCATTGTAGCTTTTGTAGCTGAGTCTAATCACTGGGTCAAATGAGCCCTATTTAAATGGGCTCATGAGAAGTCAACAGCTGTAGTCAATCAGAATCACTTACAAGAAGTGAAGAGGCCATGACATGAAGCTAATTTGATTGACACAACTCGCTACATCACCAAAATTGACAAATTTTGTTGCTGTATGTATATTTTTGACCCAGCAGATTTGGTGACATTTTCAGCAGACCCATAATAAATTTATGAAAGAACCAAATTTTATGACTGTTTTTTGTGACAAACATGTATGTGTTCCGATCACTCTATCACAGAAAAATAAGAGTTGTAGAACTTATTGAAAACTCAAGACAGCCATAACATTATGTTTTTTTACAAGTGTATGTAAACTTTTGACCACAACTGTATATTAGCTATGCAGGTAAGCCCCTCGTGTGCAACATGTGTACACCCCCACTCGTTACACACACAGGACACTGAGCAGTGTGCAAACCCAACTTTTACAATAACAATGAACAGAAAAAAAAATTACTGTTCCTGTAATCAGATGCTTACACACCTTCAGAGTGTGAACTTGCAGGTCAGTTTTCTTAGCTGAGAAGCGCAGAAGCACTGTGCTGTTAAGATAGCAGGCTCTTGTACCAGGCTCTTTAAGGTCTCTTTCATATTAGTTGTGGTTTCTAGTATGAATGAAAGCCATGTGAGCTGTTTTTTGGGGCTCTCAGTGGCAGCGTGAAAAACCTCCCCCCGTCCCCGCGGACGTGCCGCCACTCTCCTCGTGGCAGCGCGGATTCCCCCTGACAGCTCTCAGTATCCAGAGGTATCCAGATATATGATTTAAACCTATAGTTGCGTACACAAGATAGCTTACATTAACTAGCTCTGTAAACACTGCTGTAAACAGAGTAGACAGTGCTGTAAGCTCCACCTTAACTATAGCTCCTAATGCTGTAGCCCGGGTTCAGCTCCGCCTGTGGGTGGTCCTAAGCTGAGGTGGGCGAGGCCATGAAGTCACTTGTTGACATCGACAATCTAACCTCTCACTGATCAACTTGTATTTCATGTGCAGCATGCATTTACAACTCAGATTTTAGCAGAATAGGACCTTTAAAGGAAAAACAAGTGACACACTGATGAGCAAATGCAAATGAATTATATGGGTGTCCATGCAGTTTTCAACAAGACAAAGCAAAACTACATGCTGCACACATTACAAAGGCATGGCTGTAGAAAAAGATGGTCTGCCTATACAGTGCTGTAGTCCTAAGAATGAGTGAAGAATTTATAAACCAAAAATGTGATACTGTTGCACAGCTTAAGATGGGTCTACTGGAATAATGGGACAAAATAACATCTGAAACCCTTCATCACTTGTTATTCTCAGTGGCATAATTTACCCCGATAATTTGCTTTTTCCACCGTTATCCAGCTCAAAGTAGCTCCACACCTCCTTGCTAGAATCCGGAGAGCCCTGACATTTAAAACCAGGCATTAATAACTTGTATTAAGTTATTAATAAATAAGTGCACAAGAAGCTTATTAAAAACCCTGTTTACATCCTATAACGTGAGCTTCAGCTCTGAGCGCCACCACTACTCCTGGCGCCTGGTGCCTCATTTTAAATGTCAAGGATATCCGGATTCTAGCAAGGAGGTGTGGAGCTACTTTGAACTGGATAAAGGTGGAAAAAGCAATTTATCGGGGCAAATTATGCCCTGTGTCACAGAGTCTGAAGGGTGTTTGGACAAACTGTTAAAATGTCTGGATCTCTGAACGCTGTGGGAGAACGGAGGTGTGATATTCATCAAAGGTAAATACTTTTTTATCATGTTTAACTACACCAAACGTCTATTTTACACCGGAGTTCTCCTTTAAGGTCTTTTTTGGTGTGTCCTCTTCTTGGGACTCTCTTTGTGGCCTGTCTCTGATATACCTTGTTATATGGAATGGTTTTACGGAACACGAGCCCAATCACACAGGCCCTATCCAGATCAGTCAGAGCCCATGCTCACACCTGCAGGTACCAGAAGCCCAAAACAAGTGTCAGCAGCAACAGCAAAAATAAACAGTTTGGCATTGGCAGAGAAGATTTAGCAAATTAGTCATGGAAGCAATCCTCAGCACTACTGTTCATTCCTTAAATGCATATTCCTTACAAACATGGCAACACTTAATAGGGAAGTTAACAGGCTTTCCAATGGTAAAATGTGTATTCTCAAGAAGCATTGTTACAACATAATATACCCTACAAAGTCAAATTGCCTTACTTTTTGTTTTTTGTTTAATATGAGGAGGTGAAGCTTTGTAATTTGTAATGAAATTTTAATATTGCTGTACTGTACAGTCTTTTACAACAATCTATGTGATTGCAGATTTAATGATATTTAAATGTTCCTGTAGTATTGCCACAATTTTTAAAGCATATTAATTGTGTAAATCCCTTTGGACTGATTATCAATTAATTCCTTCAGTAATTAGTTTAAGTAAGCAACAGTAAAATCTAACAATACTTTGGAAAGTAGAAAGTTGGAATAAATGGCATTGATAAATAAAATGCTGTGTTAGTCTAAAATCACCGGGCCATACCCATAGTGAAAGCTAGTAATTAATGTTGTTTTTCATTTATGTTATTAGAGTTTGTCAATTCATATTCTTTTAAAAGCAGTGTTTCCTTCTTGATTCCAATGATTATAATTTTTAGTAACACTCAACAATACTCAATTCCAGCTCAATTTTAAATCCATTAAATATAAAAAGTACAAACTACATATTATTCAGGATAAATAAACATGTGAAAAAAATCCTGATCAGAATCAGGAGGTAAATGTTTATACTACTCATACAAAAACAAAATTCCTCCACAGAGATGTGAAAGACTCACTGCCAGTTATCAGTAAAGCTTGATTGCAGTTGTTGCTGCCAACGGTAGCACAACCATGTTATTAGGTTTAGGGGGCAATTATTTTTGGCCAGTTATTTTCCTTAAAAAATTGAAATAATTTAAAAACTGTTTTTTTTTTTGTATTTACTCAGGTTATCTTTGTCTGATATTAAAGATATTCTGGAAAATGTGTAATATGTTTAAAGTAATGTCTTTTGTTGTTTCAACATTGAAACATTGTTGAAACAACATTTAATGTTAAATGGTTTTGCAAACATAAAATTTTTAACCTTAAATCAACCTAATACCGTCAACCTACCGCATTTTCAATAAGCTTTTTTACATTTCATCACCATACAATTTTGGATGAAGGGATGAAAAAGTGGTTTTATTTCCATTTGCAGCAATTGCTTTTTTAATTTGGCACCAATTCTTCATCATAACTGAGGTAATGTTAATGTTATATTTGTTTTACTGTTTTAGAGCTTAGATGTTCAATCAGATTGGCAGTAGTTGGTGACATTCTTTATACTCAGCTTTACTACAGTGATGTTTATTGTTTAATAATATTGTTTAAGTTAGTAATAAAGGCTTTATGTTTGTAGTTAGAAAGTTCCTAGCTACTTCTCAGGCAATATCAACATTGATTGACTTTTAAAAATCAACACCATATGACCAAAAAGTAAAGAAACAAAAGAGACGGATACTTTTTCACAGCACTTTATGTGTATGTTAGATATGTTTCAACAGGTCCATGCATGTGTTATAACACTGACTATAACAGACTTATAGGAGTGTCTGTATTTAAATCATAAAAAAAACATTAGAAATTATTGATTCAGGGGTTAGCACTGAAGTTTATGACGTAGCAAATTGGTTATTGCAGGGTAAATGGATTTTGATTTATTGGAAAAATCAAAGAAAGTGTTTTAGCTGTCCCTGCCTGGTCTCCCCTGTGAGCTGAGGCCTGTGTGTACAGTAGCACAGTACTGTGTGGTATGGGTATGGGGGGCGGTGCTGGTGGTGGGTGTGTGTATGTGTGTATGTGTGTGTGTGTGTGTGTATGGGGGGGTGTATGAAAAATTTCGGCGCTCTGGCGTCACTCGCCGTTCCCACAATGCCCTGGTAACACGCATGCGCGGTGGCCACTCCCGCTCGGCTCACACAGCGATCTCCATCAAAGATGGCGGGAGCCTCCGACCCTCTGGAAGACATGCTGTTCTCGGAGGTGGACGAGAAAGCCGTCAGCGACCTGGTGGGCTCGCTGGAGTCGCAGCTGGGCGGCCGGAGCGACCCGGTGACTGCGGCGGCCTCGTCGGTGTCGGGCACAGCATCCTCGGGAGCGGCGCGCGGAGGCGGCGGCGGCGCGAACCACCGCTTGGCGCGAGCGCTGCCTGCGCGAACGGGCAGCAGCAGCACATCCGAGCAACAACAACAACAGCAGCTTCAGCAGCGGAAAAACGGGACTAACCGGGACTCGGACAGCGGCGGGAGACCGGAGAGAGAGGAGAAACCGGACAGCTCGAGCTCCGAGAGCGGCGGGAGAGCGAGCGTTAGCGCGAGCAGCCGCTGCATCAGCAGCAGCAGCACGAGCACCAGCAGCAGCACCCCGACCGGGTCCGTATCCGAGGGCAGCTTGCTAACGGGAACTTCTGCCCCGGTCAGCGGCAGCAGCGGAGGAGGAGGAGGTAACGGAGGAAGCGGGCCCGGCAACGGTAACACGCGCAAAGCAAAACAGCACGTCTCGTGCGCGACCGTGCGGACCAGGCGCTCCGGAGCCCAGAGTGTGAACGGGGACGGTGTTGGAGGAGCGCTCGCGACCACAGCCAGCTCTCCGGTGAAGAGCAGCACGAGCAGCAGCAGCAACAACAACAACACCACAGCATCCACTACGAACACCACCGCTACCACCACCTCCACCTTCAACACCTCCACTAGCAGCATCAGCGCTCCTGCAGCTGCTGTCACCGTCTCCTTAACGACGGGGTCCAGCTGCGCAACGGTAACAACAGCAGCAGCAGCAGCAGCAGCAGCAGCGACCACCACGGCGGCGGCGGCAGCGTCCATCGCGCTGGACCGGGGAACTCCCACCATCGCGCTGCACCGGCTCCCGAGCCACATCGTCGCCAGTCTCGCGCAGAACCGCAACGGCACCACCGTGTCTGCGCTCGTGCAGCAGGGCGCGCTGAGTCCCGGCGTGAGCCCGCAGGTGAACCACGACAAAACCGCGGCAAAGTCCCCCGCCGGTCAGTCTCCCGGTGGCGACGAAGCAGCAGCAGCAGCAGGTAAACCCGGCGCCGTGATGGTGATCCCCAGCGCTGGGGACCCCAGCCCTAAGCCCTCCACAATAACAACAACAGCCACAGTCACAGCCTCGTCCGTAGCCGTAGCTGTCCCCGTCCCGACCCACAACTCCGCACCCAGCTCCACTGCGCCCCTCAGCACGACTGCAGCCGTCACCCTCGCACCGGCTCCCGCAGCACCACCACCACCGGCCACGGTCCCCGCCACCGCCGCCACGGTGAGGCTCGCCCCGCCAGCCAGCGTTGCTGCGCTGCAGCCTCCGCAGGCTCGAGCCGCGCTCACAGCCCCACAGCGGATCGTGGCCCCGCAGCTGATCGTCAGAGCTCCGCAGCAGCAGACCACCATCCAGCTGCCTCCCGGCTTCACTATCCCGCCCGGTAAGAAAGTTCACAGATTTTATTTCCCGCTCGAGTCGCGAGCCGTTAAAGGGGAAGTGCAGGTGTCTCGTCAATTTGCGCTACATTGTCAAAACTTGCTACCGTGGTGTATATAGTTAACGCTGTTCTATCTGTTCTGTCTGTTGTCTGTGTTTCAACCTTTTTTATTTATTCAGTTATTATATATTATTCATTTATTATAACTCAGCTTTATTACTTTTTACTTTACGGAATGTATGAAGTGTGCTATCTGTATGCCTTCCCTAAAAACAAACTTTGTTATTCTATTGGAAACTTAACCCTCTTTTAAATCAATTATGTTTTTGAGGAGAAGAAAATCTGGGATTTTTGGGATTTTTTTTATGTGGGAAATTTTATACAGAAAACTTTTTATTCTTATGACAAACTGTTTAGCTTGAGTCACTACTTTATCATGATGGCCTTAACACATGTTATTGACATAATGTTGCCCAAAGGCAACAAATTAAGATACCTTAAGAATATAGTAATTATAAACAGCCAAATATACTTTACATATTCGTGCACATACAGGTACATCTCAAACAATTAGAATATCATTGAAAAGTTACTTTACTTTTAGTAATTCAGCTGAAACTCATATTATATAGATGTATTACACACAGATGTATCTATTCTAAGTGTTTTCTTTTATTGCTGATGATTATGGCTTACAGCAACAGAACACCCTAAAGTCAGTATCTCAGTACTTACTTTGGACTTGATAAAAACAGTGGACCAACACTAGCAGATGACATGGCTCTTCAAACCATTACTGATCATCAGTACATTTTGCTTTTTATTTGGAAATCAAGGGAGCAGAGTCTGGAGGAAGAGTGGAGAGACACACAGTCCAAACTGCTTGAGGTCTAGTGTGAAGTTTCCACCAATCAGTGATGGTTTGGAGAGACATGTCATCTGCTGGTGTTGATCCACTGTTTAATTATCAAGTCTAAAGTCAGTGCAGTGTTTTCCCAGAAAATCTTACAGAACTTCATGCTTCCCTCTGCTACTGACAACTTTTATGGAGGAGATGCAGATTTCATTTTCCAGCATGACTTGGCACACTGCCCATTGCTTTTATATAAAATTAATAAACCCATTTTCTGTGACACTGATTTCGGGTTGTCATTGGCTGTAAGCCATAATCATCAACAATTAAAGAAATAAACGCTCAAAATAGATCACTCTGTGTGAAATACATCTATATAATATATAGATTTCACATTTTGAACTGAATTACTGTAATAAAGTAAATTTTTAATGATATTTACATTTTTTGTAATGCACATCTATACATACTTTTGTATACTCATTGTATTGGGCGTACCTTGTAACCTTATGTTAAAAATAAAGTAAAATAAATAAATAAGGTTTGGTATGGTGTGGTGTGGAATGGTGTAATAACCTAAATCTGGTTTGTTGCAATATCATGCCATAGAGGGCCAATATAAAAATATTAATGAAAAAATAAAAATCATCAAATAAAAATTGGATATTTGTATGGTCTACATCAGGACAGGGGAAATTGACGTGTTAAAAAAGAAATCTTTTTGTTTACATTTAAATCGCCGTATACACTTTTGTAACACTCAGTCCAATAATGACAGCAGGCTTAAATCGTAAAATGCACCCGAGAAAAACAGTATTATCATGGAAAAACGCATGAAAACATTGAAACTTCTGGGTCCGCGCATGCGCAGGGCGGGCAAGCAGCACATATCCGCGGGTAGCTCAACTCGGCAAAACACCAGCTAGCAGCAGCGCTTTAGCTGCGTTCAGCTGCTGAGGACAGGCAGTTAAACGGAAATATTCAGTGATAAAATAAGGCTTTAAGGTTTTATAAACACATTTAAAGGACCACATTTACATAATACCTGTTTATTTTACGTTTTTAATCAGATGTGTTTTTCTATGTTCAGTTTGCTGTGTCACACATTTCTGACAGAGCTGTCAATTTCAGATCTGATAGAAGTTTTTCCACAGATAGCATTAACTGTGTTGTAACATATTTAGAAACCTTTACAACTTCAGTTACAAATGAAAACTTTGCTATTTTTTTAATTGTGGTATGTTTGACACATTTAGAAGGTGTTAGCTTACTATCTATCCTGTGTCCAAAGTGTCCATACACCTCTTCTAATTTGTTCTAATTATTTCTTAACTATAAACAATGCCAAATGCACCTTATATACAGCTCTGGAAAAAAAATAAGAGACCACTTCAGTTTCTGAATCAGTTTCTCTGACTTTTCTATTTATAGGTATATGTTTGAGTAAAATGAACATTGTTGTTTTATTCTGTAAACTACAGACATCATTTCTCTTAAAAAGATGCAGAGCTTTCAATAAAAAGCTCAAATAAATAAAAAAAGTTCATATACATAAAGTTTTAAGAGTTCAGAAATCAATAATTGGTGGAATGACCCTAGTTTTTATTCACAGTTTTCATGCATCTTGGCATGTTCTCCTCCACCAGTCTTACACATTGCTTTTGGATCACTTTATGCCACTCCTGGTGCAAAAATCCAAGCAGTTCAGCTTGGTTTGATGGCTTGTAATCATCTTCCTCTTGATTATATTCCAGAGGTTTTCAATTCGGTAAAATCAAAGAAACTCATCATTTGAAGTGGTCTCTTATTTGTTTCCAGAGCTGTAGATGCTTCTTGTATAAATATTTGTGTATTTTCTATTAATTAATAAGTATTATACATGTGCTTTTCATATGAAACAAAATACAGTGCTGTTTTATTTCTGAATTAATCACTTATCTGAGTAAAGTATCATTGTGTAAGAGCAGTAACCTAAACAATGGTGAACAGTAATGAAGTAAATGTAAATACACTACTTGATATCAAAACTTGTGGCGTGACTGCAGTGAGTTACCTCTCTGTGTGTTGAGGAGTCTGACTGCCTGGTGGATGAAGCTGTTGCAGAGTCTGGTAGTGGAGGCTCAGATGCTCCAGTATCTTCTGCCGGTTGACATCAGAGCAAAGAGTTTGAAGGATGGGTGGATTCATTCAAAATTTCAATCCCTTCCTTTAGACCTCCCCTTTAGTAAAAAAACTAAAGTCTTTGCCTTTGAATGTAATTAAATGTAATACAAAGTTTATAGTACTTTAATGTAGTTTTTGCATTTTGAGTTGTTGGAGGGGGGCATCAGAGGAAAAAAAAATTATCTGTTATTCTAACTTTTTATTCAGAAAAACTGCTTTTCCCCCAGTAAGTTTCTCAGTGTTTTAACACACTTCTGACAGACCTGTCAGTGTCATAGTAGATGGAAGTTTTCCAGTCATCTTTATAACTTTGTTTGGAAACAAAAACTTTACAGAACTATTTGATTTATAAATTGTGGTGTGTTTGATACTTTCAAAACACGCTAGCTTGTTAACTGCTTGATCACACACCTCTTCTAATTAATTTATTTCTAATCTAAGTATCTTATCTACCTCATGATGGTTATATAATATTGGCATTCAGCTAAACACACACCTCTTGTATACTAATTCATGTTATTTAATTGTTTACGATATTAATGCGATTTTATGCCACTGCTAAATTTATAATACACCACATTACAGGGTAATTATACTATTACACTCCCTTTAATTAGTAATAGTTAGAGAGATGTGTGTGTGTCCACTAAGAAGTTGTTATATATTTCATAAATGTTATTATATGTGTGGGCATAGGACTTTTTTTGCATTGTTGCACTGATGTTAAACCTCATGCTTGCACTGGGTAGCTACTGTATATCAAAAAGGTCAAAATTTTTTAAAACAAAGCAGAGTGTACACTGTGTCCTGATTGGTGTAGTTACTTCATGCTTCTTTTGTTTTGATATAATATGTGTTTATGCACACAACTAGAAGGAAATTAATCTAAAAATAAATGAATTAAATAAGTAAATAGCTGCATATGATCCTAAGGTCATTTTGGGCTCTGGAGCAGTGGAACCGTGTTCTCTGTAATTATGAAACTCAATCCAGTACCTTTGGCCTAGCCAGTTGGTGGAGCCAGAACTAGCCATCCCACCATCCCAACCATCAGCACCTGATCTCATTGATGCTCAGCAATGTTCCAACGTCAAGTTTGAAGGCGAGCAACGAGGAGTGTTTTATGAAAATAAAGGGAGACAAAATCTCTATTGATGCTCTTGATTTTAGAGGAAGAGCTGGATGAGCAGGTGTCCACAAACATATTTGATTTTGAAACTGCCAGTAAGAGAAAAAGTCTTCCAAAATGACTTGTTTGTGTGGAGGAATAGAATGTTGTGTCTAAGTCTAATAAGTCTAAGTTTACTCTCTTTTTTCTCGCCCAATATGACTTTATCTGAATGCATTTTGTCAGGCAGTGTTTTTCAGCTCTTTTGCCTCTGTGTAAAGTTTTTTTCTTCTGCTGTGTGAGGTTCTCTCAGACTGTGTAAGAGTGTCTCTCCCCTGCTGCTCCACTCACTGTCTCACGTATTGCAGCGCTGAGGCTCTGAGAAAGACACGTTCGGAACAGTCCGTGTTTCTGAGAGGAAGAACCTGTTGGATGCTCTTGTTCCAGTACCTGACTGAAAGAAGTCCTCAGCTGTAGGAAAACAAAAGTCTAAATATATCTCATACGCACATAATTTAAGTGCTTGTGGTGAGGACTTATAGTAACAACTAATATTAATATTTAATATTAGGTGTAATAATAAATGCTAAGAGGAATTTACAGATTTTTTTAGTTTCTGTGTTGTTCAGTTAGAATAAGGGTGGATTTGGTGTGAAGTGTTTTGCTGTTGAGAAACTTAACAAGGTCATTTATTTCCTGTCCAAAACCACAACTGAAGCTACACATGCTTTCTGTGTATCATTGATATTACTGATGATGGTAAACTAGTGATATGGCTCAAAAACCTTTTATCTGGGGTATACTTGGCCTCGAAAAACCCTGAGTGTAATCCTCCACTATGAATAGTGTGACAGAGCTGTCCTCTGCCACTATATCTAAATAGGGAGATATATAAATAGAGAAATATGTTTTTATGGTTTAAAAGTTAAAAGATTAGTTTTGTGGTTTAAAAGTTACAAGACGAGAGTAAAACCTGCAGGAAAAGAAAACTAGCTGCAATTAATTTATTGTCGGAATCTCTAGGCACCTTAAGATTTGATTAAATCATGATTCAAAGGTAATTTTTATGCATTTTAATGCATCATTTTCTTTTAAACAGGATGTTATTTGCTCATTGCCTACCATTGACCACTTGGTACTTAAAAGTAGTAAAGTATCTGTAATGATCCATAATAAATCCTGCTATTTATTAGACTCTTATACTATTTCTATTATGTAAAAATAAGCATAGCTATTTCAATAATCAAATGATTAATAAAAAAAAACTAGTATTAATGTTGTTAGAGTGATAGTTAAGGAAAGCAGAAACAAGAAGGTGATTATAATGTTATGGCTGACCAGTGTAATGTATATACAGAGCTGTTTTTTAATGTTGTGATTCATCTGTCTTTGATCTGCGTATGAGTAAAGTACACTGCCTGGGCAAAAAAAAACCTCAATCTGAATTTAAGGAAGTAGATGATGTGGGGTTGTTGCTGCAGTTGGTCTGCAGGTCTGGGTTCAGCAACAGTATGTGCTGAAACAATGAGGTCAGCTGACTCTACCTGAATATACTGAATATAGACAAGGTTATTCCTGGATCAATGGATTTTTTCTTCCCTGATGGCACAGACATATTCCAAGAGGACAATGTCAGGATTCATGGGTCTGGAATTGTGAAAGAGTTCAGGGTTCAGGAAGCAGAAGATCATCATTTTCACACATGGATTGAGAGAGTTCACCACAGAGTCCAGATCTTAACCTCATTGAGAATCTTTGGGATGTGCTGGAGAAGACTTTGTTTAGTGGTCAGAAACTACCATCATCAATGCTGCTAGATCTTGGTGGAAAAATTATGCAACACTGGATTTAAATAAATCTTGTGACATTGCTGAAGCTTATAGAAACAATTTGTTTGGCCAGGCAGTGTACTGTGCAAAGAAAATAATAGAACTTTTATTTTATTCTATTATAAAATCTCAGGGTAGTTTTGATGATTTTAAATGAGAATATTGTAATCTTCTGAATTTAACTGAGAGCTTTATTGAAGGAAATACTAAATAAACTAAATAAAGTATAGCTGCGTATTCTAACCAACCTTAAAAAGAGGAAACGTGCCATCAGCTGTGTGTGCGTGCAAGTGTTTGTGAGACAGAAAATGAGACAGAAAGCGAGAAGAGCAAGAGAAAGTGAAAGAGTAAGAGAGGCTGGGAAAGGCTTCAGCAAGGCGATGCTGTTTCAACAGTTTGGAGGAAAATGAAGTGTGGATAAAAGTCGCCTATGACTATATAGGTAGCTTTCTGGATTACCATACGTGCTAACTAGATATAAATCAGCATTGACAGCACAATGTGAATGACATGGGGGAAATATGAGATCAAATGGTATGCATACTTTACAACATGGAATCGTACAGGTGTACCAGGAGGTCAAAATGCGTGCCTGTTATGCAAAATGCGTGCATATACATGCATGTCTGAATCAATTGTTGGCATTTGTAAATCAGTTCAGAATCGTCCACGTCTGAATCAAGATGAATCTATGAATCAAAAAATTTCCCCACCTCTAGAATTAATCTAATTATCAATGTTTTCTAGTGGAACAGTGACTGAATGCTATAATACATTTTGAACTATTGATGATAGATAGATAGATAGATAGATAGATAGATAGATAGATAGATAGATAGATAGGTAGATAGGTAGATAGATAGATAGATAGATAGATAGATAGATAGATAGATAGATACTTTATTTATCCCGAAGGAAATTTAGGAGGTCTTACTCTATTGCTTACACTATTGCTGTGAGGATTTGTTTGCGTCCAGCGACAAGAGCTTTACTGAGGTCATCCAACACCCCAGCTCATCCCAAAAGTATTGGATGGAGTACCATCGTTCCAGTGGACAAAGTTTCACTGCTCCACAGCTCAATGCTGGGGGCTTTATAGCTCTCTAACCCAAACGTGGCATTATGCATGGTGCCAATAGGTTTGTGTTTATCTGCTCCAGAGTGTCCTTTTTCTGTTGGCAGTACTTTTCTTCAAGCAGTACATTTCTCCACCTGGAGTACTGCATAGAAATACAACTCTATAAATGCAATAGAATCTTAAAGGTCTCATTTCATTGTTTTTTCATTCATTTTAAAATGTCTAGTTGTGGTCTCTAGTATGAATGAATGCCATGTGAGCTGTTTTTTTGTGCTCCGGTTATCTGTTATAACGCTGCTTTAGTTCGATGGAGGCCTGGGCAGGGAAGAACAATAAGACTTCGGCTCTTGCTCAGGAGTATTCATACATGCAAACATATCACCTCTGATTGGCTAACAGCACTGCGACACCAGGAGCATATTTGTCAAGTCTCCCGTTTTGGCCAGGAAACTACCGTACTTTACTCCTCTTTCCCGCCGTCCTACCGTATTAGTATTTTCCCGTAAATTTCCCTTATAATATCAAAATAAAAAAAAAACTTTATTATTGAGGCGACAGGCTACTGACTGCTATGTGTCTCTTAACCAATTGTGGTGCCGGTTCAAGGAGAAAGTCCCGTCTTTCAGTAGAAACAGCCAATCATACGTCGTTTTTTTTTAAAGAAAGGTAACAGAGCTAACCATGTAAACTGTGATGACACACAGATCAAACCCACTGTGTTTAATGCTTAATAAAATACAGCTTGTGAGTCAGTTATCTTAACTTTATGATTAGATAGATAGAGGGTCAGGGTTTGAAAAAAATCTATGACGTTATAAGACAAATCAACCACCACAACATTAAAAAACTGCTCTTTATATACATTACAAACATGTTCAAACTTTCCTGATGTGCCTGATCAGCCAATAACTATTTCATTTTCAAACTGTGTTTATTAATTTAGGATTGCATGACTTACTGTGAGCTATAGTGAACGAAAATTCATTTATCTAACTAGTTATCTAGAAAATGTGGATAGCCAGAATTTAGTACAGTACTTTATGGTTGTAGTTTAAAGCAGTTTCTTAACCCTGATCTCTGCCCTAAAATTGTGTGTTTTCCAGCAGATCCAACTGATCAGCTAATTAACAATCATTTATTGAGTTTACCTGTTCAAATCCCTTAGCTCCCTATAGACCCTAAATCAATCATTATGTATATCCAGCAGTGTATTAGACACATCATATCACCACTAACTTTATTAAGTGCCTTTAAGAGAAAGCTCTAGAATATGCAGAACAGTGGGGATATGCAGTAGAATATGCAGGAACAGGGTGTAGAAACACTAACGGGACTTCTGTTCATTTGTAGTTTACAGTTAGATCAGAGTAAGACCTCATGTTCTGAGTAAATAGAGATATTCCAGTCAAATCCAAATGTTTTTTTCTTTATTTTTTTTTACTGTAAATGTATGTTTTGAGCAAAAATACAGCAACTTAGTCAATAGTGTGACAATATTTTAGCAAGTTGGAAAAAAGTATAAAGAGAAAGAAAGTTGCAAAAGAAACGCTAGTTAATTTTTATGTATGTGTTGTGAATGTTGCGAAATTAATTTACTTTAATAGTTCAGGGCTAGTTTTAGGGTTTGTTAGAATTTGTTCAAATCTCAAGTATTGTGGTGTAATGTATTATTTAAAGGGGTAGAAGAGATGGTTGAGCTGAAGAGAGAAAATGTTGAGAGGGCTGAAATGAACTGAACCGATTAGGAGTGGACTGAGCAAAAAGAGATATTAATGAAAGATTATTAATTGTGTAGGCCCCTTATGACTAATATTTACTTTTGGAATATATCTGGTCCATGTCCTTTTTGTAAAAGCTCATGATACTATTTTTAGGTCACCATCATTTTGCAGAATTTTTGCACCCTTTGTTCAATTTTTAATCCATAAAAAAACTGTAGTTTGTAAGTGGTTCACAGGTGGTTATTTTAGATTTCTTGTAAACCTTTCTTAAAATGCAAGGGATAGTAAACCTCAGTTGGGCTGGTGGGATGGCTCGAAGCAGGGGACAGAAAATGTCCCTTATTTTTAAATCCCAAACTTGGCAGGTATGACTAGGAGGCACGGACGAAACAGGCAACATTTAGAAACATTTGAAAAAAAGACATTTTTTCACCAAAAACAGGCTATGTAATGTCATATGTTACTTTACAACATGTGTAATGCTCTGCTAAGTGCAGTTCAGCCACTTACCTAGTCTTAGTGTCTTTGTAAAATGCAAAATCCACCAGCGATCCTATTTAAACATAGTTACTTACACACAGAGCTGGGTAGTCCAGGTCCAGAAAGTGAAAATCCACCCCAGTGTGGATTTTTACTTTCTGTAATTTACACTGTTTACTGAATTACACTTTTTACTGAGTTATGTATTGAATTCGAGGTACCTCATTTAAAAGACCTGTAGACATGGGTGCTTTTCCTGATCGACTAATATTCTGACTATATTTTCTTTTTTAGCTACTACAGACAATGGAGGTTGAGGACGAGTTTCATGTGCAGCATGCATGAAACCTACTGTATTTCAAAAAGAACAAGAAAAAGTGGATTTTAGTGCAGGGACACCTTTAACAAATGTTTTAGTAGTGTAGCATCACCTGAACATTCAGCTCTTCTGTTATCAGCTGATATGATTTTGATATCATGCATCATCTTGTAGTCATCTTGTTGAGCGTGTAATAAAAAGCCGGTGTGGTGTGGGGTAAACGTAGTTGGTGTCATTGTGTGATGTGTATTTGTGTGTCTCCTAGGGATGGTTTTGGTGCGAACGGAACTTGGGCAACTGGTGATGGTTCCTCAGCAGGCGCTGGCTCAAGCTCAGGCACAAGCTCAGGCTCAGGCTCAAGTTCAAGCCCAAGTTCAAGCTCAAGTTCAGGCCCAGAGTAACCTGTCTCCACGGCCAGCAACCCCAACCACTGGAGCCACCTTCAGAGTCGCCACACCACAGGTACACACGAACACTACAGCTTCTTTCATTTATTAATGTAATTTATTTATGTAATGTAGAGCCCATGAAAACCTCTAAAATGTAATTAGGAGGAAGATGGATGATCACAAGCCATCAAATCAAGCTGAACTGTTTGAATTTTTGCCCCAGGAGTGCAGGCATAATGTTATCCAAAAGCAGTGTGTAAGACTAGCGGAGGAGAGCATGCCAAGATGCATGGAAACTGTGATTAAAAACCAGGGTTATTCCACCAAATATTGATTTCTGAACTTTATAAAAAAAATGAACTTGTTTTCTTAGCATTATTTGAGATCTGAAAGCTCTGCATCTTTTTTAGTTATTTCATTTTTCATTTTCTGCAAATAAATGCTCTAAATGACAATATTTTTATTTGGAATTTGGGAGAAATGTTGTTCGTAGTTTATAGAACAAAACTACTAGGAGTGCGGGAAATTTCCGATGCTTAGATGCATCCAGTTGCGGAACATTTGACAAATGACAAAAATCGTTTTTCTAGATGTTATCTGAGAACGTAACAATGACACAAAACGCAAAAAAATTGCGCCCGGACAGTCTGTGCTGCGCACATAAGAAAGACGCAAGATGGAAGAGCGGCAAATTCAAACGCGCTCAGTCGCTGGTTGAATGACAGCTGCTTTAATTATTGTTTAGCTTTAACATTGTAGTATGCTGTAAAAATCTAGAAGCAAATCCCTACACAGAGTATATTTTGGCTAATGCAGCAATAAGAAGTGACCCAGCATTTTGACTCTCCTGTCTGCAGATGTTAATTTAGATACATAGTTTTTGTATGGAGGCTGTTTGTTGATTTGGTATACAGTAAATTTTGTCTGAGGAATTTTGTGCTCAGTATTTAGTCTAAAGTCTTGGAATCTTTATTTTTATTTAAGGGAGGCGTTTAAGTTATAAGCTATTCAAAATATGCTGAAATGTACAAACATTGTTTGTATTAGAGCTGCTGGCACAGGTTCTACAGGTGCACATTTGCAGTTTTAATTTCATTGTTAGGTTCTCTGAAATGTGTGCTCTCCTTGCCATATTTCTTTCATTTGATTTAATATAAATATAAAATAAAATGGAGTTTTAGAATGGAAATAAAATTGAAGTTTATTCATTATGGATTGCTACAGATAATGTACTACCAAGATGCATTGATAATCGTTTTACAATCGCATCGCAGACCTCATAAGGTGCTTGGAGATTCCCACCCCTAAAACCTACAATGTTCATTTTACTCTAACATAAATCTATAAATAGCAAAACCAGAGAAACTGATTCAGAAACTGAAGTGGTCTTTTCATTTTTTTGAGAGCTGTATATATTTTATGTATTCTTACTACAAAATAAAGATGGATTTTATACTGTAGCACATACATTACATATACTTGAGAATAAAATTATTAGCTCCCCTATGAAATGTACATTTTTTTCCAATGTCCTTTTATAACAGAGCAATGATTTTTCAACTGAGCATTTAAAAATACTAGTTTTATTTAGAGTAGACTATTTTTATTTTCATATTTTAACATAACTATTTCTAAATAAGCAAAAATCACTAGGTTCAATATTATTAAGAATTGACTTTTTATTCAGCCATAGCACAAACCACTGCTGTGCTATCTTTTTTAACGTTGTAAGCTTGTTAAATCAGGTTACAAATGAGGGTTATCTTACAATTTACACACAGTATAAAAGCTTCAGTAAGTGTTTGACTTTTCACTTGGAAAGCATCTTAACAAAAACAATAGAAATCAGTTCAGACTTGCGAAGGATATACAGAGTAGAAGCGAAGTGAGAAATATTATCAAACAATTCAAAGAGAGCCACACAATATAGAACAAGCCTGGCAGAGGTATGAAGCACAAGCTTTTAAAGACCCTGGAAAGGCAACTAGTGAGAATTGTGTATAACTGAAAACACACCAGTGAATGACCTAGCCATGTCAGGAATTGTTGTCTCAAAAATTACAACCACTAGAGTCCTGCATTGCAAGGTTGCAGACCAAGAAAAACTCCACTTCTGCAGAAAAGATTATTTCATGCCAGACTAAAGCATGCTAAGGACAACCTGGAGAAAGACTACTGCATACTAGAAGCATGTCCTTTGTTGAGATGAGAAAAACTAGAACTCTTTGACCATAGAGATATTGATTATGTTCCAATGCTTTAGTGGAAATCATGAAGAAACATGTGAAGATTTTGAAAGAAACCCTTAAGCAGTAAAAAGTGGTCTGGATTGACGCTTTCTCTTCCTACATGACAAGGACCCAATACAATCTGTACATTGCTCTTGGTAAAGAACTATCTTTAGAAGTGAACATTATTGACTGGCCTCTACACACTCCTGACTTGAATCCCATTGAAAATCTGGCATAAACTGAAAAAGAACTTTCAAATCAGAAGTAGATAAAATGTTGAGCTTGAGAGTTTTTCCAAAGAAAAATGGGCTTGGATCAGAGGTGTCAAGTAATAAAGTACAAATACTTCATTAACTTACTTAAGTAGAACTTTTGGTTTATTTATAGTTTACTGGAGTAATTATTTTCAGAACTTTTATCTTCTACTTTTTACATTTTCTCACAGTTATCTAAACTTTCTACTTACATTTTAAAAACAGCCTCGTTACTCCTGTTTCATTTCAGTTTATTTTCATTCTGGCTTCTCATCTCTCCATCCAGATAGAGTGAATTTGATTGTGATTGGACAAGAAATATAAACATATATCATTCTGACACTCTGACACTCCATCACACCTGCACACGTCACCCCCCCATCCCCCCCAACACACGCTCCAGCAAGAACACAGCAGACGTATGTAGTCTAGTATGAAGATGATCCGTGCAGAGACTCAAGAGAACTCCAGACCAACTCCAGACCAACTAAACTTCTTTAATATATTTACTTTATTCTTCTAAAATACATTCATTTACAATCAGCATATATGCACCTAAAACAGGGAGGAGCCTAGTGCATCCTACATTTATCAACGTTTACATTTTAATACAACAGTATAATCATTATGGCTTTTAGTAAAATGTGTTTTGAGGAGGGGGGTGGGGGTGGGGGTAGTGCACTGTAGGATCCTGTGGATCTGCCTAAGCTTTTGTTCTTAATGGCATTTTTTCCCTTTACATTACTTTTACTTATACTTTAAGTAGTTTTGAAACCCGTACTTTTGAAACATTTAACCTGAGTAAAAAGTTTGAGTTGATACTTCAACTTCTACAGAAGTATTTTAAACTCTAGTATCTATACTTCTACCTACAAAGTATTGAATGTCAAATCGTTTGACAGCTTTGGCTGGTATTGCTCTGGAAATGTCAGAGACTTGTTAAAAACTATTAGAATGTAGGCTGTTAGCATCAGGGAGCTAATCATTTTGACCGCGATAGTTTTTTTTTTGTGAAATAATTGCATTTATGTGGGAAAATAAATTTGTACATAGTGTACAACTGATCTGCAGTTCAGTGAGGTGTGACATATACAGATGATGGATTATCTGTGTCCTGTTATACCATTAATCAACACTGACGTGAATGATAATTCTTATTTAAGTAACTATAGCCTGTGTGCAAATGCATGTTTATTAAAGTTTACTTAATCGTGTCTACTATAGACTGTAATAGATTTGTGCACCTAGAATATTCAGGATCATTTTCAGAACTATGATGAGTAGATGAGTGTGTGTGGAGCAGGTGAAACACTAACATCATAGGATCATACTACTTATTATTAAAGTTCCATTTAGTATTAAAACAATAGTTTCATACATCCAGGGGAAAAAAAAACATATATACAACAAACAAAGGTTTTAAGTTTATTCTGTAAATAGCAATACAAATACTAAAGACACTTCTTTCAGGAATATTGTAATCTGATATGAAGTTTTTTTATTGTGTTAATTTTTTTGCCGATATTATTGGGTATGATACAATATGGCATACCTCTAATATCCATACATGCAAACTGTGTCATAATTGATCAAGCCAACACTAACATAGTTATACTGTTCAGTAGAGCTGCAACTAATGACTATTTTAGAAGGCGACTAATCTGTCGATAAGTTGCGCTTGTTTTTATAATGCTCTCCACTTCTGTTTCTTATTAGTAAGGCTCCCAATTCAATGCATGTTTTACTGCACATTCACAGATAAACTTTTAGGGCCTTAGACAGATTTTGCAGAATATTCTGATTCATGTTCATGTACCTATATACAATTATAAAGCATATAATAGGAGACCTTCACACAGGCAGGATGTTGTTATTTTCAGGAAAGTCTACTTAAATGTCTTCAATTGAGATGTTATATATGACCATGTTTTGGTAAACAAATTAAGCATCTCTTCTATTGTGAGAAAGAAATGTGTAAATTGTATGCAGTCAGGTTATTATTTCTATATTATTAGTTTATTTAATTATATATACTTTTTTAGTATTAATATTGCTCTTTGTATTGAGCTATTGAATTGCCTCTGTAACTTGAGTTGCCAGGTTTTAAGTTTTCCCACCAAATTGGGCTTATTTGATAGTTGCGGGGGAAATTCACAAAAAAGGTGTGCGTTTTTTGGGCTGCTTTTATATTTATTGTGGTCGACAAAAAACCTTAATTGCAAACTTTTGAGAACATCTGTGGCAAGTTTTAGCTAGATATTGGGCGAGTTTTAGACAGACTTTGGACAGGATTTTTGGCTGGAGCCACAGAGCTCACGGTAACTCCCTCTGTGATTCCCCTATTGCTCCAAAGACAGCAGAAGGCACTAATTTAATTTATTTTATTTAAATATTTAATAGTCACACTCACACTTTTATAATTGTAAAACATGAGGAGCCTTCGTGTTGAGGTAGTACCGAACACTGCTCAGCCTGTAGTAGTTTTTTTTATTCATTTTAAGGCTCTGTGTTTTTGTTTCAGCCTGGTTTGAAGAAACATGGAGCCTCTCTCATTTCTCTACCCGCTGTAATTGCCGTCCTGTCGCTGTCCCTTCATCTCATCTCTGATTTTAATGAGCTGTTTAATATTGCATTGAAGTTTTGCTTATCACATTTTACCTGTTAGAAGGTAATTAATCACTGTTTTAGCACGTACGTTTACTAAGTATAGACTCTATTAATCAAAGCTGATTAATGATGAATTTCTTTCCACCTGCAAGAGGAAAAGGCCTTTTTTGGGTAGTACTTTGTCTGCGTTATTGATTAATATGAGGACGCATTGCTTTATATTATTACAGCCAGGTGTGAAATTCACTTAAATATACAGGATTTTACATGTTGTTGTTTCTAGGTTTAATTTCATCAGCCTGTGTAGATCAGACTTGTGTGGTTACTAATCCAGTAAACACCAAGAACAGCAGTTCTGATCTGATATATCTTTAATGTTGCATTTTTTTGTAGTTTTTTTTAGTGATTCTGGCCAGTAAAAGCAGTGTTTTAGAATTGTATGACTTAAGTGTCAATATTGTGGCGATTATGTTAGAGCAGTCATCAGTCACATTCCAGTATGCTTTTCTTTTTAAACTATCAAGAGGTTTAATTGAATGATTTAAATGTGCAATATTAATAGAGTAGGTTAATTTTCATGTATTTTTGTGTCTATTTTGCTTTTACATATAATAGAGGAGCAGAATGCATCATTAATATAAGTTCCATCTCATATTCTTAAAGGGGAAAAACATAGGGTCAGATTTTGTTAATAAATATAGAGACAGATAAGCTAATAGGTAATAAAAAAATATATGTATACATACAATACCTGGAACTCCTGAAGAACAATATTTTGAATTATTTATTTAAGAAAAAAGTGTTAAACAAACCAGAATATGTTTTAGATTTTTAGATTCTTCAAAGTAGGCACTTGCTTCGATGACAACTTTTTCTCAGCTTTATAAGGTGGAATGGTTTTCAGTTAACAGCTGTGCTGAACCTGTCAAGAGGTAATTACTGGAATTTCATGTCTCTTAATGTGTTTGAGAGCATCAGTTGTAAAGTTGTGAAGAGGTAGAGTTACAGGTATCCATATTATGGCAAGAACTAATTAACTAAGTAAAGAAAAAATACTTTAAGAAATAGTCAGTCAACTTTAATAGAAGGTCAGTCGAGTTGAAAAAAGTCAAGAATTTTGAAAGTATCTTCAAGTGCGGTTGTAAAAACCCATTATGATGAAACTGGCCCTCATCAGGACCGCCCCAGGAAGAGAAGAGTTACCTCTGTTGCACAGGATCAGTTCATCAGTTACCAGCCTCAGAAACTGGAAGTTAACAGCACTCCAGATAAGATCACCTAAATGCTTCGCAGAGTTACTACATGATTTACTACATGTGTTCCTTCATAGTCTGGATAATTTCAGTATTCATTTACAATGTGTCCTTGATGACAAGGATTGTCCACCTTTAATCCCCATATATCCAGCTCATCCCAAAATTATTAAATGGAGCACCATCTTTCCAGAGAACACAGTTCAACTGCTTTTTACCCCTCGAGCCCAAAGCCGGCATTGTTAGGGATGCTGGCAATAGAGTCATGTTCATCTGCTCTAGAGAGAATTGGCAGTACTTTTAAACAGGGACTATACAAGCTGTGTGTGTGCATTTGCACATCTGTGTTAGCAGATTAAAGTAGCTCAATGCAGTCATTAAAAAGGGTGTCCACAAATATTTGGACATATTGAGCATTGCTGGATAAATAGGATGACCTTTTACCAGAAGGTGGCAGCAGAGCACTTTCATTTATTCAGTGTAATAATAATCATATTGTAATATATAGTGAATAGATTTAATTGTGTTTGGTTGCCGTGCCATTTATGGTGTTTAAGAACAAACAGTTCTTTGATAAGGCAACATGAAAGGAAATCTATGTATAAAATATTCTGATACCTAAAATAACACACACACACTGACAGTGGACACATGCATTATTTTTGTCCTGCTCTTACCTGGGGTGTCATGATACCAACATTTTAACTTTAATACCAAATACCAAAGTATTAAGCTTCTCGATACTAAAACAAAACCTTGGCCAAAAAGGTGCTTCAAGTATTTATTGAAATATTTTAAAAGAGGTCGCATCTAGATGAATCGTTATTATTATTTAGTATTTTTAATCTGAAAATGTTTTGATGTAAGGAGTTATTTGTTATCAGTAGAGTTAGATTAAGTGATTTACAATAAATTATAGTAGTATTATTTGTCTGCTATCTAACTAGGTTGGCTAATGTCCAGTGAACCCTTTTTTATACTTGCTTATTCATTTGCATGTATTATTTAAAGCATCAAATGCAACAGAATTAAATTGTTTATGACATGGGTTCTTCACCTTTTTAACAACCCCCTTGTAGGATCAATACATTTTTGCAATTTCTGTAGGCTATGCAGACAGCATGGTAAAAAGTAAACAGCCTCTATAAAAATACGTACATAAATAATGCACAGTTTATGTGTTTTTCATGTCATTAGTTATAGGTAGTAAGGTATATAGTTATAGATTATTTACAGTTAATCTAATGGATTATTTAGCTGTTTTATTTAGCTGTAAATCATGGTAATTCATGTCATTATTGTGTGATATTTTTGTGGTTTTATATAGACTGTTATTTGTGGGATTTTGCTACATGTATATGTTGTCCTGCATCTGCATGCTCCCTGGTTTACCACACCCACTGGATTGGCTGTTTTTGAATATGACATTCAAGAATTCATAGTAACGCATAAGATTGCTGGATTAACACAAGTAAAGTGGTTGCTTGAAGTGCTTAAACTGTTTTCATTTTCCATGATATATCTACTAGAGACAGATTATATCTGTCCAGTTTCATTTCTTTTACTTTAATCCTGGATATATGGGGATATATGGAGTGCATTATTAGTAACATTACATTTTAGATCACTGACTTCTGTTGTAAATCTGATAAAAATCTTGTATTTTTAATATCTCAGTTAGGGTTGTACCATATCATATCGTATACAATAATAAAATGTAATTTATGTTGCAGTAGTTAATTTTTCAAATAATTTTTCTAGTTGACTGTTTTATAGAGCTTAGATTCTCTCGAGGCCCGAGATTTCCCACCTCATTCCTCGGGCCGGGTCGGGTCGGGCTTCAGAAAATAGTCTGAGATGTAGGCATCTGTTTTTTAATTCTATTTTTATTTTATATAAAGCTCTGGTGTGATAATCACAATGTTGCTAAGTAACCAATTATTATTGTTAACGAAAACGAACCAAATAACAAAAACTGAAAGTGAAAAAAACATTTGTGTTAACTGAATCTAATAAAAACAGTAATTAAAAGAAAAAAACGTAACTAACTGGAACTGTATTGAGTGAACTGAAATTACTGATAGAATACCCTCATTTTCGTGTTTAATTTATTTATAAGCGTTGTTGTACAGCAGAGTTGTACAGCGGGCGTGTTGTGCCGATTCTGTTTGTGAAGCAGAGTCGGATTCAGCAGGGAGACAGATTCGGCACAACAGCGGCAGGGCGTGGCACCTCGTGGTCCGTGGCGTTAGTTTTTGTTTAAAGCGCTCGCGCTAGCCGCAAGGTATGACAGAAAACACTGAGAAACTGCAGAATTATGTATAGGATTAGAATATGAGCGCGAGGGAGATAAGGAGAAACAGGAGATACAGTGTGTGAGAACATTTACCTGTGAGTAGCTCATACACCAGAACACACAAATCTCTCTCTCTCTCTCTCTCTCTTTCTTTCTTTCTCTCGCTCTTTCTTTCTTTCTTTCTTTCTTTCTTTCTTTCTTTCTTTCTTTCTTTCTTTCTTTCTTTCTTTCTTTCTCTCTCTCTGTCTCTTTCTCTCTCTCTCTCTCTCTCTCTCTCTCGTTTGTTTCTTAGATTGATCTCTCTGATGAGATGTGTGAAAACTACGGTATTAAAAACTAGCAAGCCCACTCTAAAAACGAATTGAAACTAACTGAACTGTAGGAGAAAAAATAAAAACAAAATTAGATTAAACTATAATGAAAAATGGAAACTGTTCTAATCACGTAGTTCTGGGCGCATGTGAACTCCTCCGCTTGTCCACGTTTGACTTGCAGCACTGTGTGTAGCTGCTCTTAAAAATCATTTTAATTAAATAATAGTTCTATGCTTCTGTGTTACAGTGTTAATTAACATAATTCTGGTCATATTTCGCTCATTCAAACAGCCCGAAAACAGACAGTTTATGGTTCAGGTTGGGTCGGGCTTGGGCAGAACGAGCACAGGCTTGGGATTTTTTGGGCCTGATCTAAGCTCTACTGTTTCGTGCCATATTGCCAAGAGAATCGTATTTCTAAAACAACACAAAATATTGTGATATTATTTTAGGGCCACATCGCCCACCCCTAATTTCCAGGTTTGGACATGGAAAATGGAAACTACTTTAATACAGAAAAATCTTTGTTTCCAAGTTGCAGGTTTTGTTCTATTTTTCTAAAACATAAAATTAAGAATATCTACAAATAAAAGAAAGTAATAGATTGATCTGTTTTTACAAAGTGCTTTACAGCACAGCTATGCTTTTTGAGCAGATTCATTGACAAGTGGAATGCCCAGGCCCCTGCTCTTATTCTCCTCCAATCCACTTTAAGGCCTGCCCGGGTGTTATCAGTTTTCACTGCTGCTTCTAAAGACAGGTGATGTCCACACTGTTTACGCTGTCACAAATGATTAGATTAGATTTAGTTTTACAAAGAAGTCTGGAAATTAGTGTCTGAAAAAAGTCATCATTTGTATGAGGAACATTTGTGACCCCTTCTTAATTCATTCTTATCTAGGGGAATCCCTGTAGTGCTGTTATTGCACCAGTAGGAGGCTCCCAAATCTTAGATTTGACTTTGCTGACCTGATCCTGCAGACTATTTAGTACTTTCTCCACTCTAAAGCAAACCATCTGACCACATTGTGAAGATCATGGACACTACAGAGGCTACTTCTCTGTTGTTTCTATGGTTTGTGTTTTATTTGATAATATATTTGATGTGAAATTAAGTAAATGTAAGACTGCTTGTGTAGAAAGTTGATACATTGATTGTGGCTTTTACTCTAAATCTTTACTCTTTGTTCTTACCTTACCTGTATTCTTCTTTCTCACCTTTCTTCTCCCTTTTCTCTTGTTTTCTTTCTCTTTTTCTTTCTCCCTCTTTCCTGCAGTCTCCTGTTTCATGTCAGGCCCCTCGGGCCGTTCCTGCGCTCCAGTGTAAAGTGGCTCAGTCTCCCACCCCGAGTCCTGCTCCTCAGACCTCTACTGCTGCTTCTGCTGCCCTCACTGTGAGCACACCTCTAACCCTTACTCCAGTAGGGTCAAACTCATATCACAGAAGAAGTCTGTCCTACACAATTCAGTGTTTTCCCATTTGTGAAGGCCTTTGTAATTGTTTAGGCTCCTCCCAGAAATGCATTCTTTCATAGTTACAGATACGGCTACTGCAACTATTGGTTATTTTGGTAGTTTAATCTATTTTCCTGATTAGTCAACGATTATTTCTGTGTATAAGTGTGAACTGTGTGAGTGAATAGCCCGTATGTCATTTATGTCAACTAATCCTAATCCTCCACTAAATCAGCAACAGTACTAGACGCAGAAGTTAACTTAGTACTGGTGGCAATATGGATTTAGTCTATCTATTAGTTTAAAAGATTACAGTTTGTTCCTCTCCTGTTCCACTGTTTCTCTCTCTCTCTCTCTCTCTCTCTCTCTCTCTCTTTCTCTCATCCCGTGTCTGTGTTAAGTTTCGTCATGCCGTGCTCTGGGGACATGCGATGTGACAGTAGTGGTGGGCTGCCTGTGCGCTGCTGTGTGTGGCCTTGCTGCAGGCCCAGTGTCAGCTCCTGTTTATCTCTCTGCCCGTTTCTCTCTCCTCCAGAGGGCGCCGTTGGCAGCGGCGGCCGTGGCGGTGACGGCTCCCCAGCAGGTCCCTGCAGCTATGGGCCCCCAGGGGCCCCACGGTCAGCCCACGCTGGCCCCTCCCAGCGCAGCCGGCCCCGCCCCTGGAGCGCCTGTCATCTCCCAGGTTCGTGTTCCTTCCAGGTTTAAACCTCAGCTTCTCTCCTTTCTCTCTCCCCCTCTGTCTCTCTCTCTCTCTCCTTCATTCTGTCGTTCTCTCTCTCTCTCTCTCTCTCTCTCTCTCTCGTTTCTGTCTCTATTTTCTTTCTCTCTCTCTGAATGACTGAGTGACTACTTGGTTCCTTTGGGTCATTCTTACCCAGCAGGCCTGGTTCATCCGAGACACACACACTCACACACACTCACACACATAGTTATGCTCACAGCTGCCAGAAGGCTGTGTCTTACACACAGACACATGGGTTAACACAGCTGCGAACTGTCCTAAGGACACACACACACACACATTCAGACACACTCTTAGCCACACCGGTATGCATGCAGCTGGGCATGGGCAGGGCTTTCCCTGTGGGTGCTACATTCAAATTCTTAAACACACACACACACACACACACACACACAAGCACACACACACACGCTGTGATAGCATGACCTGGCCTCATCTAAACCTCTTGGTTCTTTTTGTTGTTCCTCAGGAAATGCAGGAGAACGTGAAAAAGTGTAAGAACTTTCTGGCAACGCTAATCAAACTGGCGTCCCATAATTCCCCCTCCCCGGAGACGTCCCGGAACGTGAAGTCGCTGGTGCAGGACCTGCTGGTGAGTCCTGACTATTAGCTCAGCAGACAGGACTTCAAAATGCATATTATTATTTTAAATATGCATTTGTGATTAATAAACATTTAAAACTAAGCAGCACAGTCATACCTAACACTTTAGGCTTTTTTAGTCTTTTTAAAGGCCTTCAGATACTTTTTCCATTTTCCAGGACTTTTTAAAAAAGTGTTCTGTCAATTAATCAGGTAAAAATACAACAATACATTACAATTATATATCTCAAAACCTATTTTGTCTTTGTAGCTCTCTCTATTCAACCTGCAAGAGAGCTGATAAAGATTGAAAAGTCTTATAAATTCCTTTTTTATTTATAAATATTTTCACACTCATATTCAATGTGATGTTGGTCAGAACAAATGGTTTGTCCATAAAAATGTTGAAGAAGTGGACTTTTTCTGCTTGAAACCCACTTTGCCCCCAAGTGGTTAAACAAAATCAGTTCTGCTATGTCCATAAAGCTGCCTCAATTCAGAATAAAATTGTTAATTATTAATAATAGTAATTAATAATATTTTTTTCTCGATTGGGCAGCTATGGGTAGCAACCTTCCAAGTGTTCAGTTCAGTTTTTAATCACTCAACACACAACACTTTACATGAACACAATATCATGCTGGGAATCACTTATTTAAATGTAATAAATGGGAAGCAATGAACATTAAAAAATAGCATTGTAAGGGCAACATGGCAAGTATAATTTTGAGACACTAAAATACCTCCTATAACACAATTACCTTATTACATATATATTATATTTTTTAGGTTGGAAAAGAGCTTCATTAGTGTCATGTCCTTGCCCTGTTTCCTGTCTGTTGTCATGTTTCTCTGTTATTTACCTGTTCCTCGTGTCTGTGTCTCCCACGTGACCCGTGCTCCTCTGTGTTTCTTCCCCAGTGATTTTCCACTTACCTGTGTTCATTTGTAGCTCCGCCCCTTAGTCCCAGGTGTTTCATGTTTCCCGTGTGTGTCCACCACTATTTATAGTCCGTGTTCCCTTCTCTCGTGTCGATCCTTGTACGTTTTTACGTCTGTTAGTGGTCCTCGTGTTTTTCTGTTTATGCTCAGTTCTGGTTTCTTTGTTAAGTTTATGTTTATTTTGTGTTTATTTTTGTTAATAAATTTTTGTATAGTTTGCGTTTGCGTCCGCCTCCTCGTCTTTTCCGCACCCTACCTGACAATTAGTGACTGGGTAAAACTTTACAATAAGGTTACATTAATTAACAGTACTTACTAACTAGTCTTAACTAGTGTCAATTAATAACTATTAACTAATTAACTGTAAATGCCTACTGTTTGTTTTGCTGTTTTCCAGGATGCCAAAATCGAGCCAGAGGAGTTCACTAACCGACTGCAATCTGAGCTAAAATCATCACCTCAGCCTTACCTGGTCCCTTTTCTAAAGGTGAGACAGAACTTTAAATAATAAAAAAAACCCTTTTAGTTAAAATTCATTTTTATGTTACTGCTTCTTTAGTATTAGTGTGTTTATTTAGCAGAGGTACAAATTTTAGTGTTGAATGTATGTTGAAATTCCCCAAATGTTTTTTTTTGGGGGGTAAAATACTACTTGGTCAAATTTTTAGTGACTTTTATTTTGACTCAACCTGTTTGTTTATATTAGTCACGTTTAGATTAGTGCATTTTATTTTAAAATGCTTTTTTCATTTGTATCAAGGACCAACTTCCTGAGCTCAATTTATTTCTTTCATTTTTGTTTTACATTACCAGTTAATAGTGAAGTCTTTGGTTCTGAGGTTGATTTACTTGTAGATTTCTCCTTTCACACTCATTGTAAGTTCATATGAGACTCCTAGTCCTCACACTAAAATTACTCTGCTCTCTATTTGATGGTACTGCAGATGTGTGGCCATGCTGTGTGATGTCTTTTCGTAGCTTTTTGTAGTGTTTATAGACTTTTGTCCACATGCTCCATCATGTGACAAACAGCTACTTAGTCTGGCTGTTGTTCCTGCAGCTCTGTGAAAAGAAATGTAAGCAATTGTTGCAATTAGAAATTTGGGGTGTAAGGATGCATTCTGCTCATGAATCTATTCGTTTCACGATTCTGGATTGCTGGCGCATCTGTGACCAAGAAAGCAAGTCTTTGTGATGTATCAAGAGCCACGGTATCCAGGGTAATGTCAGCATACCACCAAGAAGGACCAACCACATCCAACAGGATTAACTGTGGACGCAAGAGGAAGCTGTATGAAAGGGATGTTCGGATGCTAACCCGGATTGTATCCAAAAAACTTAAAACCTGAAGACCTGTCTTCACTCAGGTTTCAAAACCTTCACTGGCCCAAAACCTGGAGAGTTGTAAAAAAAGTTGTAAAGCGACCATGGTGACCCCCCATGTCTCCAATACAGAAAAAAATGCTTGTATGATTGGCTTTAGTCAAAAATGACTGACAAATCCTCCACACTTTGCTTACGCCCACTGGCTCTTTTATCTGCTCTAGCGGGATTGTAACCTCTGGTGTTCAAACAATGCAGCTGCATAACATTTCATAAACAGAACATGGAATCGTATGTTCCTACAATGCACATAATGTACATGATTCATTGTGCGATGATGCTTTGTTGCATCCCTAGTAAAAAGTAATAGCAATAGTAAAACGGTATTTTACACTGCAGTTTAAGTCATGGTTTATATCCGCCCCAGACTGTGGTCTGTTATCTGTATCCTTGATCCATTACACCACCACCCCAAGGCTTAACCTCTCTCTCACATGACACCTGTTCACAAGTGCAATACCATACCTGAAGGTAAGGTGCACTCTAACACACACACGCACGTACAATGTTAATCGGTGATACCCCTAAAGGAAAGGTACATACTAACACACTGTTGCACACACACGCTCACACACAGCATCAGCAGCTCCTCTGGCGAGGGTCCAGTCGTGCAGTGACAGCCCCTTCCCCTGTTCGCCCCAGCCTATAGCCAGCGGGCGTGTCCAGCCAGGCATGACACGTGTCACATCCTGCCACCCTGCCTCGTCCTGCACGATGCCAGCGCAGCCATGCTGTCACACAACGTTAGTGGGTTTACCTCAGAACGATCCTAAATATAGACATAAACACACACACACACACACCCACACACACTCTCTTACACTAACAGATACACAGTGCACCAGCACTTCATACGATGCTCATTGGGTTTGAATGGCGACCACCAACAACGAAAAAGCATGCACCTACAGCCTAAAGTAAGGTGCAAATAACACAGTTTAAACACTTAAGCCCATTACACATTAAACACCATGTGAATGAAGGAGATGAAGGATTGTGTCAAATATTTGTGTAAAATTGTGTGCGTCACTATTCATACCAGACATTTTTTCTTTTATTTTCTGAAAGAAGGCAGAATGTGTTGAGAAGGATTAGATTCAAGTTACTATTGTGTTACAATTTCGCACATAATAAGCTGTGTGCAGAAAAAACTTCGCCAACATTTCAAATCATATCATTATGGAAGCCCTGTGTGCCCATTCCTGAGTGTCAGTTACACCCAGATCTTTTTTTTTCTCTGCATGTATATAACGCCAAAAAAAGTTAAAAAAATATTTCTCAAATCACTTATACAAGTTTAGCCATCAAAATCATGTTTAGGTGTTTGAAGAAGTTGCATGGTTGGCAGTTGGGAAAAGTGGACAAATAATGAAAAGAACTTGACTAGTTTCCACAAAAGATAGAACTATGCTAGAAGGTGGAATCGGCCATGACTACAAGATCTGGGAAGAACTTTCACAATGTTTTTAGTCAACAGACTTGTTTTCATTGTTGGTTTATAATAACTACATTAGTATTGGTTTATAATAATTACATTAATAATGGTTTATAATAATTACAAAAACTGTGTATATAGAAGGATATTTGTGCACAGATGTTGGTACAGCATTACTGATAATTAATTCATTTATCATGTCTCTTTCATTGTGTGTGTGTGTGTGTTTGTGTGTGTGTGTGTGTGTGTAGAAAAGTCTGCCGGCCTTGCGGCTGTCTCTGTTGAACAGCCAGCAGTCCCTCACCCAGCCTGTACAACCTGCCAAAACCAGCATCACCCCAACCGGAGCTGTCGCCGGGACCGCTGCCACGGGCAACGCTATACGGCAACCTAACAGCACAACTGTGCTGCCGCAAGTAGGTGCCTCTGGATCTCGCTCTCTTTCACTTTCTCTCTCTCTTTCTCTCTTTTTCTCCTGAAAAAAAAAAAATTTTTTTTTCAGGAGAAAATCCCATGCTCCCTGGACCACTCTTTCACAATTCCAGCCCGGTAAATCCTGGCATCGTCATCTTGGAATATGCTTGTGTAATCAGGAAAGAGAAAATCAATTGATCCAGAAATAACCTGGTCTATATTCAGTATATTCAGGTAGTCAGCTTATCTTATTCTTCCAGCACATACTGTTGCTGAACTCAGACCTGCAGACCAACTGCAGCATCAACCCCACATCATTTACTTAGTTAAAATCTAGGTGGAGACTTTTTTTTTCTTTTTGGCCAGGCAGTGTAGAAAAGAATATTCTTCCAGTCACTTAGAGAGCTATCCTCTCTGTCTAAGGTTTACACAGCCTCACAGAGTGACCCTCCTACCGGGGGTCTGGACCTCGGGCTTCAGCCAGCGATGCGTTGCCAAATAAACCCTCCTCCTCCTCCTCCTTCTCTCTCCTCACAGTTTACTCTCCATCTGTGCCAGGCTAAAGAGCAGGGAACAGAGCGAGCAGGGCCATAGATTAGTGGGCTGTAGTTTTGGTGTGAGTAAAGATTAGAGGCACCTCACTCTGAGAGCGCTGCTCTCACAGCTGTGACTGCTGCCCCTCGTTTCGTGCAGATGGAGAAATGTTGAGGAGGCAAGTGAAGATGACTCATCACTTTTTGAGTCATGAAGGGCCCCAGAGATCCGTAAACTGTTGGTGAGCCAGGGGCCTGAGCAGACTGGGTACCAGCAGGCAGGCGTGTGTGTGTGTGTGAAGGATGAGTAGGTCTCTACAAAGCTGCCTAAGAGCCCTGTGCTTTCTGACAGAGGGTGAATGCTGAAGGGGTCATGAGCGTGTGTGTGTGTGTGTGTGTGTTTTCTCATTGGCACGGCTGTCCTCTCTGCATTCCTGTGTTAGAGTGGATGGGTTAGAAGAGGTAATGGGGTCATGCATGGGACAGTGTGAATGTATGCGTTTGTGTGTAAACTTGTTTTAGGGGACATATAGCTCACTGTATTCATTTTATTTACTATAGAGTGGTGTGAAAAAGTGTTTGCCCCTTCATGATTTCTTATTTTTTGCAGGTTTGTTACTTTTAAATGTTCAGTTCATAATTAAATATTAGTCAAAGACAACAAAAAGTAAACACAAAATGCAGTTTTTAAATGAAGGTTTTCATTTTTAAGTGAGAAACAAAATCCAAACCTGCATGGCCCTGTGAAAAAACAGTGTGCTTGACCCCCATTTAAAACATTACTTAACTGTGTAACTTAACTTAATAGCTTATATTTACAGCTTTGGAAAAAAACTAAGAGACCACCCCAGTTTCTCTGATTTTGCTATTTATAGGTGTATTTTTGCTGTTTTATTTTATAAACTACAGACAACATTTCTCCCAAATTCCAAATAAAATAGCATTTATTTGCAGAAAATGGAAATGACTGAAATAACAAAAAAGATGCAGAGCTTTCAGACTTCAAATAATGCAAAGAAAACAAGTTCAAATTCATAAAGTTTTAAGAGTTCAAAAATAAATAAATAACCCTGGTTTTTAATCACAGTTGTCATGCATCTTGGCATCATGTTCTCCTCCACCAGTCTTACACACTGCTTTTGGATAACTTTATGCCTTCACTCCTGGTGCAAAAATTCAAGCAGTTCAGTTTGGTTTGATGGTTTGTGATCATCCATCTTCCTCTTGATTATATTCCAGAGGTTTTCAATTTAGTAAAACCAAAGAAACTAAAAGTGGCGTCTTATTTTTTTTCCACAAGTAAACACAAAATGAAGTTTTAAATATTTTCTACTCATATCTTGAGTTTAGTTCATTTTCTTTTACATTTTATTAAAAAAATAATAAAAAAAGAGTAGCACTTTTTGAAAGAAATGTAACTTAAGAAAGGTAAAGGGCAAATATTAACCATGTAAGCTGTTTAAATTGCTTTCAATTTAGGTGAAGCAAGCATGTGTAAAGCATTTTAATGTAAAATTGCTTAATTAACAAAGTAAACAAGTAAAGTAAACAAGTAACAAAGTAAACGAGTAACAAAAATATGAACACCACACAAGGGTTAACATCAGTACTAATCCTAACAGTTATGGATTAGACATGTTAATCTCTCTTTTCCTCTTGTGTGGTAGATAATCATCATCGTATGCAATGTTGAACTGAAGTATTTTCTAATCATATAAGCTCATTCTGACCCTGAGGAATATACTTACCCTGCAGTTTGTCCCTCTCTATTTCACTGTCTTCCTCTCTCCATTTTCCATTTTCATTTCTGACTCTCTGGGCCTGAATGTATTGTCTTGTCTGGGGGGCCTAAAGGTGGGTTCTGTGTGAGTTAAAGGGGTCCCTAGTTAGCAGCAGTGCAGCAGGGTGGTGCTGATGGAAAACTAGGCAGAGAGATATGCAGTGAAAGAGAGAGAACAGGGCAGGATGGATGAGGGGCCCAGGGCCACACTGGAGGTCTAACAGACCAGCACATGTGTTTTTTAGTACCCCATCCCCCCTTTTATCTCTACTTTTTTGCTCTGTTTTCAATCTCTGTTTTCACATTTTCTCTATCTATGAATAATATAGTGATATATTTTTCTATTTAAAATGTTAAATCTGTATGTTTTTGTTATATTACCATATTAACCTTCTCTCTTTAACTCTCTAGCAACTCAAAATGTATTTATTGGCTTTATCATATTAAATGAATAGTTATAGATAATCATATTTACAAGGGTTGATTTTGTCTCTTTTTTTCTTTAGGGCATTAAAAGACCAGGTGTTGCAGGGCAAGGGCAAATCCGGATGCCCGTAGTTGTCACACAGACAGTGCGGCCAGCAGGTAAGCAAAATTAGTGACCATGCAATCATATATATATATATATATATATACAGCTCTGGAAAAAGATTAAGAGAGCATTCAGTTTCTGAATCAGTTTCTCTGATTATAAGTATATGTTCAAGTAAAATGAACATTGCTGTTTTATTCTATAAACTACAGACAACATTTCTCCCAAATTCCAAATAAAAATATTGCAATTTAGATCATTTATTTGCAGAAAATGAGAAATGTCTGAAATAACAAAATGCAGATGCAGAGCTTTCAGACCTTAAATAATGCAAAGAAAACAAGTTCATATTTATAAAGTTTTAGGAGTTCAGAAATTAGTATCTGGTGGAATAACCCTGGTTTTTAATCACAGTTTTCATAAATCTTGGCATGTTTTCCTCCACCAGTCTTACAAACTGCTTTTGGACAACTTTATGCCTTTATTCCTGGTGCAAAAATACAAGCAGTTTGGTTTGATGGCTTGTGATCATCTATCTTCCTCTTCATTATATTCCAGAGATTGGATGTGGAAAATAATTTGTCCCCTACAGATTTCTTTGGTTTTTGGGTTTTTATCGTGTTTATTTTTTTAGATTAAAAAAAACATTTTAACATCAGGCAAATATAACCTAAGTGAATATAAAAAGCAGATTCATAATAATAATTTTATTTATTGAAAGAAATTTAGCCCAATCTAGCCCTTTGTGAAAAAGTGTTTACCCCCTAAACTTAATAACTTGGTTGCGTCACCTTTGGCAGCAACAACTGCAGTTAAGCTTTACTGATAACTGCCAAGTCTTTCACATCTCTGTGGAGAAAATGTGGTCCACTCTTCAAGCTCATTCTAATTTTTAACAGTCATTTCCTGATATTACAGGGAAAACGTTGTCAGAAAGTTGTCAGACTCTCTAATAAACAGCTCTGGTTGTGCAGAATATGAGTTTTGGACTCTTTCTGTATGATCCTATTGGCTGTAGGTAGTTACTGCTCTTGACTCCCAGTGGCCAACTGGATCAGATAACAAGCATGCTAAATATTTGTCAGGCACCTGGGACTCATCAGCAACAACTCGCCGATCGATCGCATCTTTCAGTAGTTCAGACTATATGACTGCTCAAGTGATTGCTAATTTGACTCCGAGCTAGAGCTGCAACATTTAGACTGTGTAATCAACAGCGTAGTTACTGTAGAGAGCTGCGGAGGTGAGTTTAAACGGGCCTTATTCCTTCATTAACATTACTAACATTAGTTAAACTAACGTTAGCTGGCTGTTAGGGAGTGTTATGAAGATACTGTACTTTGTTCACTCAGTTAAAATTAATTTATGTTATAGTAACTACAAACTTTAATAAAAAATATTTATTTTCTTAATCAAACTATCACTTAAGAGAGATATCTCCTTGCAAAAGTAAAAATACTGAAAATAACATCCAGCCTGTCTGAATGATTCCTATAATATACTTTGTGATTTTTAAGTTTAACCCTTTCAGACCTAAATTGTTATGTTCCAGTGATGGAAAAATATAAAAAAGCTGTTATCTGTCTGTAATGCACAAAAAAGAAGACTTCAAGATTCTAATATAAAATACATATAAACATTAAATACAATTAAATAAAATATTCAATTACTTTTTAATATCCATTGCATCCAAATCCTGTGTTTAACATTTTTGTTTCATATTTGATATTAACCTTCTAGGAATGGCCATTTCACAAACGATTCCTGAACAGTAATTCCTGAAAATTATAAAGGTTATAAAAAGTGTTGTAAATCACATTAAATTTGTAAAAATTTATATTTCTTGCTGTACTTACTATACTCTAGCTCTCTAGTGCTGCCATGTTCTTATGTCTGAGTTGCTGTTTTTTTCCAGTGCAGTGGGCGGAGCTAAGTTACTGTTTTATTGGCTTGTATACTTTTTTTTTTAATTCTCAGGTTCATGATCTATTCTGATGGACAACAGGTCTCAAATAGTGTTTAGTTCTATAAACCTTACTAAAAAAGGAAAATACGCCTTTTCCATTGTAACAGATGCAGGATCTGAAAGGGTTAATATAGGTATGTAAAACTATCAAATTGTACAGCAAAATTGGTCTTGGGGCCCAAACGTTTAGCTGTCCTCACCAGTAGGAAGTACAGATGGAGGGCATGTAAAAAAAATAATCATGACTAATTGAACAAATAATTGTGAGATTAGTCAGCAACTAAAATAGTCATTAGTTGCAGCTCTACTCAGAGTAGGTTTTTTTGTCAGTGATCATGTAGTGGGCTAAAATCATGAAGTGTGAACCCCGGAATAAGTTGGCGCTATAGGTCAGTTCAGTTTTCTCAAACATCAAGTCACTCATCTTCTGTGAATGTAGTAAAACAGATACGCACACACACTGTGACACAGACATATGCTTCTGAAGATGCTCTCTTTCCTCGAGGTCAGAAACAGGTTGCTGTGATAATTTGTATGTTCAGGTGTTTCAGCTCATGTTTAGAGTGTAGGACGACTTCATCGCTACGTCCCTCCTCCTCCTCAAGCCCCTCGCGGTGTGTGTTCGTACGGCGTGTGTTCTGGCCCTTAAATTTGGCTTTCGGGGAGAATGTTTCTAAAAATATGATTTGCAGTGGCCCTGAGCAAGGAACATGCCTCCTAACATCACATCCACATCCTCTCAGAGAGAGTGTGTGTGTGTCTGTCTGTCTGTCTGTCTGGAAGGGGCAGCATTAGGGAATAAACCTGAGGGAAGCCGTGACGTCCACTAGTATTGACAGAATGATGTTCTAGACACAAACCTGGAGAAAGAGAGAGACATAGAAAAGAAAGAGGGAGGGAGGGATGAATGGGTGGATGGTACAAAAAAGGGAGGGAGAGGGATGGATGGGGGAAAAGAGAGGGACAGACAGGAGAGAAATAAGAGATAGACAGGATGGAGGGGGATGGACAATAGAGAAAGAATGAGGGAAAGATAGAGAAGGCTGAGGAAAAACAGAAAAGGGGATAGAAAGAGAAAGAGAGATAAGATAATTAAAGTAAAGAGGGGGATTGAGGGGAAAAAAGAGAGGGTGCGACACGGTGAAAAGTAAGGGAAAGTGAGAGAGAAAGTGAAAGAGACCACTTCATGTTCCAATTTTGCTATTTATAGGTTTATGTTTGAGTAAAATTAACATTGTTGTTTTATTCTATAAACTACGGACAAAATTTCTCCCAAATTCCAAGTAAAAATATTGTAATTTAGAGCATTTATTTGCAGAAAATGAGAAATGTCTGAAACAACAAAAAAGATGCAGAGCTTTCAGACCTCAAATAATGCAAAGAAAACAAGTTCCTTTTCATGAAGTTTTAAGAGTTCAGAAATCAATATTTGGTGGAATAACCCTGGTTTTTAATCACAGTTTTCATGCATCTTGGCATGTTCTCCTCCACCAGTCTTACACACTGCTTTTGGATAATTTTATGCCACTCCTGGTGCAAAACCTTAAGCAGTTCAGTTTGGTTTGATGGCTTGTGATCATCCATCTTATAGGTTCCATTTCAGAATAAGCCTCAGCTTGACGCTCTATCACACTCCCCTTGGTTAAGTCCACCAAAAAACAAAAAAAAAAGGAAATACGACAAGAAATCCACAGAACCATTGGGTTTTTACTTCTTCCAAGTTAGGTTTACATTCTTCCAAAGTCCTTCCAAAGTTAACCAAAAAGGGGAACTTAACAAAGAAAGAAAGAGAGAGAGGTCAAAAAACTGTTTGGCTTTAAGGCTCCATCTTCTCCTTCTTGTTCACCAACGGCCCTATCCCCCTCCCTCTCCTGATTCTCTCTGGAACTCTTAGCCCCTCCCACAGCCTCCTTCTCATGGTAGAGTCCAATTACCCACAGCTAGCAAGGCAACCACTCTGTTCTAAATCTAACTTTCCACAATACATAAATTATCTACATAAATACCTAAATTCTATATATTAACATATGAACTGTAAATCCTTCAAATAAAAATTAATTGTACATAATAATGAACTTGAAATATGTTATTCTTTCTAATAATCCAACAACCAGATAAACATTATATACATAAACTAAATTTAGGCTCTTACACATCTTCCTCTTGATTATATTCCAGAGGTTTTCAATTTTGGTAAAATTAAAGAAACTCATAATTTTTGTGGTCTCTTATTTTTTTCCAGAGCTGTATATTTAGACAAGAAAGGTGAGAAATATATCTAAGAGAGAATGAAAAGGGAGGGACGGAAAAATAAAATAAAAAAAGATGGGAGAGAAAAAGAAGAATAGTTAGAGGTTTTAATATAAATTGTAAATTAATACTGAAGTCATCCAGACTATGAAGAAACACATAAGGAATCATGTAGTAAAATTAAAATGATGAGAGCCAGTTTCATCATAACGTTTTTGATGGTCTTTGTGACTGCACTTGAGGATACTTTCAAAGTTCTTGAAATTCTTCAGATTGACTGACCTTCATTTCTTAAAGTATTTTTCTTTATTTAGTTGAGTAGTTCTTGTCATAATATGGATTAGAACGTTACTCAAATAGAGCTATTCACTGTTTACCAACTCTACCTCTTCACAACGTTACAACCGATGCTCTCAAACACATTAAGAGGACAAGTTCAGCACAGCTGTTAACTGAAAGCCGTTTCCCTACCTCATAAAGCTGACTGAGAAAATCCAGCCAAGATGCGCAAAGCTGTCATCAAAGCATCTAAAATATAAAAGATATTCTGGTTTGTTTTACACTTTTTTGTTTCCTAAATAACTCCATAGGTTTTTCTTTATAGTTTGGATGGTTTTATAATTCATCTACAGTGCAGAAACGTAATGATAGAAATATTGAAAAACACTGAATTTAAGGTACCATATATAAGGTGTGTGGATGGATGGATATACAGGCAGACAGATAGATAAATAGGAGGATGGTATTTTTCAGTGGCGTGCAGTTAGTATAGTGGGTACCCCTTCTGCAAGCCATGGCCCTGTCCCCGTAGTGAAAATCATGAATATGATTGGTTAGATTGTCCTATGACTTGGCCTATAGACTCATTACTACACCCTTCAAAAAATCAGCAGAAGGGTCACGCAGACTCGTGGGCAGAAGCCATTTTAAAAACTTTAATTGGTTAGAGCAGCTGTCATCCAGATAAGAGTCCTGTAGCAACTAAAAAACACTGACTAATGCTTTAAATTACTTGCTGTTTTTTTTATTTTAGTTAATTTATAAAATATATGCTTATAGTTTACAATAACTATAATATACATTTCCTTATTAAATATTAGGTAATGATTTACATGCTCCTAGTTTCACCCCTTCTCTGAAGGGTTATAAGGGCCTTACTGCACACCACTGTTATTTTTATAGATGGATGGATGGATAGCTGTATGGGTTGATGGGTGGATAGGTAGAGCAACATCGATAAATAGAAAGATTGATGGATGGATGGCCAGATCTGTTAGTACCTGTGTGATCTGTGTTTTAATGAAATGTTAATAAGTCTGATAATCTGTCTGCTTGTTTTGTCCAGGTGCTGTAGGAAAAGTTCAGCCAATCCAGACGAGTAAATGTCCCACAGCGCTCCCCGTCCAGCTCTCAGGAACCCAGAAGAACAAAGTCAACGACCCTGGGGGAGGCTCCTTCAGGTACAGCCCTGCTCCTGTCTTAGTCTGCTTGTGTGTCTGTTTAAGACTGAATGGGTTATTCAGATTGAGGTGGTGTGTATATATAGTATGTGTGCAGTGTAAGTAAGTGTGTGATTGGATGTGTGTGTGTGTATATGTATGAAGGAGGGCCCTTAGTGTGGTGTTTGTGGGGCATTATAATCCTATCTTCTCAAAGTCTAATCTCTGTGTGTACCTTTACTTAGCTACCGTCCCATCCAACTGATCAAGCACTCCTGGAGGCATTAATTAGATGGATCAGGTGGGATTGATTTGTAGTTGTAGTTGAAGTTTAAAGCAGAAAGGTAGCTCTCCAGGAGCACGGTGGTTGGTGGCTGTGGACTAAACACACTAAATCACTGCACCCGCATGTGGCCGTTACAAAGGTGTTCCCCCCCGTTGTCCAATTAAATCGTTTTAATAAATGGAAAATGGTTTATACAAGCTTTATTTCCTATAAACTAATACATATACAGCTCTGGAAGAAAATAAGAGACCACATAAAAATTTTGTTTCTTTGATTTTACCAAATTGAAAACCTCTGGAATATAATCAAGAGGAAGATGGATGATCACAAGCCATCAAACCAAGCTGAACTGCTTGAATTTGTGCACCAGGAGTAAAGGCATAAAGCTACCCAAAAGCAGTGTGTAAGACTGGTGGAGGAGAACATGCCAAAATGCATAAAAAACGTGATTAAAAACCAGCGTTATTCCACCAAATATTGATTTCTGAACTTTATGAATATGAACTTGTTTTCTTTGCATTATTTGAGGTCTGGAAGTTCTGCATTTGTTTTGTTATTTGAGCCATTTCTCATTTTCTGCAAATAAATGCTCTACATGGCAATATTTTTATTTGGAATTTCGAAGAAATTTTGTCCGTAGTTTAAAAAATAAAACAACAACGTTCACTTTACTCAAACATATACCTAAAATCTCTATGCACAATGCAAATTTATTGATATAATTTATACATTATCATTGTTATTCTATCTCTCACTGTTAAAATGATCCTACCCTTAAAATTATAGACTGTTCATGTCTGTCCGTAGACAAACTTACAAAATCAGCCAGAATCAAATAATTATTTCCCTTGCTGTCCAAGCCAGACTTAAACAGTGCAAACAGCATCACTCTTTCCAAAGCGTGCTCGATTAGTTCTCGTCGATAAATGATTTTAATGTAATTTCAAGTTAGATGCTTTTTGACATGATCAAAGATGCTCAAAAACATCAAATTAATATAAAAAAAAAATCATATGAAATCATGAAAGATCCTTATATGCTGTATCCTGTTCCATTACAGGTCTGTGTACCTGTGTTGTGTTGTGTTAGTGTGTGGGTGTGATACCCGCAGCTGTCACAAGGGGGCAGCATTAACCTAAGCTGCTGCAGGTGACTGCAGGCGAGAGTCTGAGGGAAGGCTTGCTGTGAGAGCTCAGCCGCACTCCTTTTCATCTGTCTCCCCTCTTCTTCAAAACACAGAACTCGCCTCTCTATCTACTCTGCAGCCTCTTCCTGTCTCTCTAACTGTCTCTCTAACTGTCTCTCTGTCAAAACATTTGCAGTGCAGGGTTAGACATGTGGAATAACCCATTACCCCTAGTGTCCAGCAGCCTGTGTTAGTTTTGTTAGCATGAAGGTACTGTACTTTAGTATTATTTGGTATACAATATATGTTAAAATGTTTGTTCACATCTAATCTTCTAATTAAGTCATCTACTGTAAGTCACACCCATTGCTAACACAGATGCACTCATGCAGCTCCCCACAGAAAAGTATCGCCAATTAGGGCTGGGCGAAATGGTACAAATACAGTAAAATATCTCAATATTTAAAAGATATTTTCACGATACACAATATTTATTTAAATATTTTGACACACAGACAAAATGCACCAGCACTAGTTCTAGATTTTTAAATTCTGCAATTAAAAGAATAGCTCATACCTATTACAGATTTCTACAGTGCTGTAAAAAGGTATTTGGCCCTTTACAGATTTTTTGCCTTTTTGTCATACTAACATTTTCAGATTATTAAACAAATATAACCTGAATAAATGTAAAAAGCGCTTTTTAAATGATGATTTAATTTATTAAGGGAGAAAGCTATTCAAATCAAACTGGCCCTGTGTAAAAAAGTAATGGTCACCCCCTTATCATGAATTAACTGTAAAGCTAAGTTCAATTTCACAACAAACTACAATCATGGCTAATTACTGCCTGTAGAATCAAGAAATCAGCTAAATAGAATCTGTCTGAGAACATGAAGCAGATAAAAGATCTCATAAAGCAGCACATTATGCCCCAATCGAAACAGATGAGAAAACAAAGTCATTGACACCTGTCAGTCTGGAAAAGATTACAAAGTCATTTCTATGGCTTTGGGACTCCAGAGAACCAAAGTGAGAGCTATTATTTACAAATGGAGAAAAACTGGAACGCTGGTGAACCTTCCCAGGAGTGACCGGCCAACCGTACTTACTCCTAAAGGGCACGAACAGCTCATCAGGGAGGTCACAAAAGAACCCAGAACAACATTTAAAGAACTGCAGGCCTCGTCCACATCAGTTAAGATCAGTGTAAATTATTAAATCAGAAGAAAGATACTGGTTAAAAAATGATCTTAAAGCCAAAAACACTGCTGATCAAAAAGAACACAATAGCCTGTCTCACATTTGGGTTCCTCTGACTAAGTCTTGGTTCCTTCCAAGGTTTCTCCCTCTTAAAGGGAGTTTTTTCTTGCCATTGTGTGACCATAAAAATTGACATCTCTGTGGTGCTACTCATAAGAGACCTGTTTTTCTCTGTAAAGCTGCTTTGTGACAACTTTTGTTGTAAAAAGCGCTATAGAAATTTTATTTAATTAAATTGAATTTGCCAACAAATATTTTGTTGATCCTTTTTGTGAAAATGTTCTGTGGACTGATCTGACAAAAGTGGAACTTTGTGGAAGGTGTGTGTCCCATTACATCTGCTGCAAAACTAACACACAATTTCAGAAAATAAACATACTGAAAGTCAAACATGGTGTTGGTAGTGTGATGGTCTGGGGCTGCTTTGCTGCTGTAGGACCTTTATGATAACTTGCTGTAACTGTTGGGACCAAGAATTCTTCTCTTTACCAGAAAATCTGATGAGTGGAGCCAAAATTCCTCAACAAAGATGTGAAAGATTCCCAGTTATCGCAAACGCTTGATTGAATAGATTTTTTCCATTATTTTTTAATTCATAGATCATATTTATATTTATATTTGTCTGATAGCAAAATGTGTTTGTTATGATAAAAATGTAAATCTGTAGGGGGGGCACATTGTCCCATTGTGCTCCTGCATCTTCAGCCTTGCACAGCATCTTTGGGACTGTAAAAGTTATAACAGACAAAATAAGTAATGAAAAAATCTAATGAGACCTCATAATGTCACAAGGTTACAGTTTGTGAAAGTTAAATAGGTTTATTTCACCGTTTTTTTTTTTTCACTATAGGCACACTTAAAATTCTTTAATTTTCCCAAAAGTAATCAATGTGACTTAAAATCAGTACCGGTCAGGTACATACAGTGTTATACAGGAGTTTCAGATAAGTTCTCCAGCACTGAAACTGGAGCAGAAATAGCATTAGCAGCTAACCTTGCTAAGCGCTATCTCTTTTGCCATTTAGAGGTAGAGAGTATTATTGACCTGTAGCCTGCTGCTAACTGGCTAGCACTGCTGGAGCAGCATTAGCATTAACCGTGTTAAGCACTAGCTCTTTTATCATTCAGAGGCGAGTACATCAGATTGTAGTCTGTGCGTTTACTGTGTTAAAACAAGCTACGTGCAACAAACCAGTCTTACTGAAAATCTGGAAATCTAAGCTTACTGTAAATAAACTAAAGCGCTTTACTCACCCAAATAAACAGTTTTCAGGAGAGAAATCTGTGTAGATTAACATGACGACACCCGTGTTCCTTTCTAGTGAACCCTACCGTGCCTTATAATCTAGTGCGCCTTATAAAAGAAAATAGACCAGAAATAGACATTCATTTATTGTGCACCTTCTAATATGGTGCGTCTTATAGTGCAAAAAATATGGTATACTTATTTTGTCTGGTATTTTCCCCCTGATCCATAAAGTGCCGCTCGACTCTTTGTCAAATATACTCACATACAAGTTTAGTAATATATAAATTCAGTTAATATGGTGGTAATAGTTTGTTGTTTATCATCGTTTAAACTTTACTTTGAGCTTCAAGAGTCCCAGTCACTTAGATAGTGTAGCAACCTCCCATAGACAGAATGTATATTATTACACAGAGATTGGGTTTTTCTTTGTTTAACATAAAAAAAGAATTAGTCGCCTTACAACACTGTATGTAATGATTTTATCTGCTTTATTTGACATCATTTGTGATCATATATTTTCTATGGTGTGTTTAGCGTGTTTTGATAGTGTGTTTAAATGTTTGTACTTTTTGTTTTGTTTTGTTTAAGATTTTGGCACTGTGCCTGTATACCTTGACTGTGTGTATTATATCTCCCTCGCACATCTTCTGTTATGATTATTATTGTAATTACTATCATTTTAAATCATGTGTCTTTACACTTAAATCGCTACATTAATCAAAGAATTGTAGTAAATAAAAGAAAAAACAGGCTGTGTTTGTGCGCTATCCCCCTCTCCCAACCAAAGTTGCTTATGGCATTAATGAGGACTTGCTGACAAAGCTCCACTTATGCCCCTGGGGAAGCTATTAACAGACAAATATGGGCGTAGTAAGATGTGCAGTAGGTGTGGTGTTATTTAGTTGGCATTGTTTGAAAGCTGCTGTTGTTGCAGTGCCTCCAACTAGCCTGGGCGTTCGGCTTATTCCTGATTTCTATGGAAGCATAATTACATCTGAAATGAATACAGTGGGAAAAAAGCTGTATCAACAGCTTTAGTGTTACAGAATCTTCTCCAACATACAGTGCTGCTAAAAAGTCTTTACCTCTTATGGATTTTTTGTTATGTTTACATTTTTCAGATTATCAAACAACTTACATATCAGACAAATATCACACACACTTCATTTAATATAAAAAGCAGTTTTAAATGATGATTTCATTTATTAAGGCACCAACCTGGCTCTGTGTAAAAAAGTGATTACCCCTGTCAGTCCATCAGTTTGAGATATTAAATTCAGACGTACTTGGGTTCTGCAGCAGGACAATGATTTAGGTGGTTTTTGGATGGTTTTATGAGGGGCCTAGTCGAAGTCTGATTGAGTGGCTGTGGCAGGACCATAAATAGGCAGTTGATGCTTGAAAACCCACTTCCTAAGATTTTTATAGTCAGCAAATTAATTTCTAATTCAGAAATCCTTACTTCAGAGATGTTTACAATAAAGTAAAAAATTCAATTTCTCATACATTCTTTATTCCACAGCGACTTTATTCCACGTTTACTACTAAGACATCTGTGCTGCATGTCCCATTATAAACACTGTGTTTAAAAGCGCAGCAGCATATTTTCATCGCTCTGTGTTAATGCAGCTTCACACTGCACAGGTATACGTGCTGGAACACAGAATCTTCTTACTATATTTACTTTCTTGCACCGGCTACTAGGGGTGGGCGATATGGCTCTAAAATAATATCACGATATTTCATGGTATTTTCACGATAATGATACTTTTAGTGATATGACAAAACACTGAAAAATTATTTAGAATTTTAGTATTGCATGCAATATAATATGGCTAACTGAGATATTTATCAGATTTATAACAGTAGTCAATGATCCAGAATGTCATGATACTAATAATGTACTCCAAATACTACTCCAGATATAATCTGTCTCTAGTAAATAGATAGTTAGATATAATGGGTAATTAGAACAGTGGGAATTTTTCTTTTGCTAAAAACGGCAAAAAAGTAGAACCCTGATGTGATGATTAGGTTATTGGGGGGGGGGAGGGTGATATGGCACGATATTTCAGGATATAATATCGTTCACGATATTCAACATATTTTGGCGATATTATCACGTACGATATGATATGGCACACCCCTACCGGCTACACACTGTGCCCTGTGCATTCAGTATAAGAGTCTCTTAAAGGGACAGTGTACATATTACTGAATACTGACCATTACATACTTTTTATGTAAAAAAAAGCACCTATATTAACCAAAGTTAATATAGTAAGATTTAGACCACTATTTGTTCAGTTGACATTAAATTTGGATAGGATAGGAACTTCTGTAGTAAATCAAATAATTAAATAAGTCCTTAGCCTGGTTGAGAAGCTGGTGAATGGTCTGAAGAGGGCTGTGCACACGTAAAATTTCTCAACATAAGAAGTTAGTGGAGGTGATTCCTGCTAAAAGGAATCTATAGACTCTTAAATTGCAAGTAACTTACTTTTTCTAGCCTGCACTGTGAACGTTTCCTCCTTGTGCTCAATAAAAAACATGATTTTACTTAAATTAAATATATGCAAACTATGTGTATCTGTTAACAGTATACTATAGTGCAATAAGTTTGAGGATATTTTGTGTGTGTGTGTGTGTGTGTGTGTGTTGTCTTTGGGTGACCTGTCCCGCTGTGTGTGTGTGGGTGTTGTCTTTGCGTGACAGATCAGTGTATGTGTTGTGCTCGGTCGGGCTACAGAGTTCACAGTAATGGCCATGTCTCTCCGCCCCCGAGGGGAGCAGTAGCTGGGAGCACTGATTGATAAACCAATAAATCTTTGGCAGCGTTGCTAATTAAGCTGTCAGGGCCGCATGTTGCGGACAACCTTTTTTGGCCGGAGGCGCTTTTTTAGTGGCCGCTGCACTCAGGAAGCTTCCGTGACCCGCTTCCCTCACAAGGTCCTCTGCCCCGGTCTTTTAGCCATCTTCTGCCAACAGAAACTTAGCTTAGCTTTCAAGATTTACTAGCGTGCATGCTAATTAGCTAACACTAGCTATGCACTGTATATAACTGACTTCCCTTGCAGCCTTATTACTGTTTTTTGGTGTTTTTGCACTTAGACTAAGCTCAATATAAAAAAATAGTTTGTTTAGAAATTATTTTCTATTCTTCAACCATGTTAAATTATTTTAGATTAGAGGAAAGTCATTCAGACGTCATTCTTGTAGCCTTAATTTACCAATGTTTAGGCTCTGGTTCTTGTTAAATATTTGTTCTTAAATAATAGGTCTATGCTTCTTTAGTGTTGCAATGTTAATTAACATCATTCAGGACAGATTTCGTTAATTCAAAACAGCCTGAAAATGTTTTTAAAGGCTCAGTTTTAAAACTCTACTTACTAAAAAAAATTTGGGTTTAATTCGGGTTAAGGCTCAAAATGACAGTTTATGTGGTGGGTCGGGTCGTGTCGGGCTTGGGCAGAACGTGCATGGGCCCAGGCCAAGTTGGATATTCTGGGCCCAATCTAAGCTTTAGTGTGTGTTGCGCTTGTATGAGTGGAACAGAAACAGCAGTGCTGCTGGAGTTTTTAAACACTGTCTTCCATTCTTATTAGACACTTCTACCTATAACTGCTTCACCCCGTAGATACACTAAACTCAGAGACAGAAGCTGTAAATCTGCTGCTGTACAGTTTGTGTTGGATATTCCCTAGACCTTTTTTAGTAGTACCACAGGATGCTGCCCACAGGACACTGCCCACAGGACAGCTCTCTACAAAGAATGCAGAGAAACAGGACTACAGTCTGTAATTATTTAACTTCAAACATATACAGGGGTTGGACAATGAAACTGAAACACCTGTCATTTTAGTGTGGGAGGTTTTATGGCTAAATTGCACATTGCACCACATTGCACCAGTAAGAGCTTGTGAAGGTTTAATTAGCAGGGTAAGAGCACAGTTTTGCTCAAAATATTACAATGCACACAACATTATGGGTGACATACAAGAGTTCAAAAGAGGACGAATTGTTGGTGCACGTCTTGCTGGAACATCTGTGACCAAGACAGCAAGTCTTTGTGATGCATCAAGAGCCACGGTATCCAGGGTAATGTCAGCATACCACCAAGAAGGACCAACCACATCCAACAGGATTAACTGTGGACGCTGTAAGAGGAAGCTGTCTGAAAGGGATGTTCGGGTGCTAACCCGGATTGTATCCAAAAAACATAAAACTTTGGCTGCTCAAATCACAGCAGAATTCAATGTGCCCCTCAACTCTCCTGTTTCCACCAGAACTGTCCGTCGAGACAATAAATTATTGTGGTCTAAAACCAGGTGTTTCAGTTTCATTGTCCAACCCCTGTAAATGCGCTTATATGATCAGTGGAGCTGAAAGACAATATATATAAAAGATGAATACTGATCTTGACAAACCACATAGTGTATTCTCAACCCAACCTGACCCCCACAGCTAATTTCTCTTGACTGTGTTGTAAGATGGCATGGGGCTAAGGCTGTGCAGCGTCCCACGCTTAAAGAGAAGCTCTAATATTGTGTGTCGGCCTCCCACCGCGGTGTCAGCACTCATGCACACTCTGCACGGCCTAGCAGAGAAGCTGGAGCTGCAGAGTTCCGGCAGGGGGGCCATGCCTGGGACCCATACCCACACACGGGCACCAAGGGTGGGCATAAATGCGGGCGAAGCGTGGGGGTCTCTGTCAGAATCAGAGCTGGAGCGCAGGACACAAATGAACGTGGAGCGTGGTGAACTTTGACCCCCGCGACCCTTCCGAGAGTTTTTTAGTGCCGCCCCCGGCTCTTCTCCTCCACTGATGCACTCTAATTAGGACAGTGTTGCTAGGGAAACGGGAGTTTGAAGGCCTCTGGACTGGATGCTCAGGATGTCAGTCAGGGTCCAAGATCCCTCATGATAATGGTTGTACTGATTATAGTATCAGATTGTGGAGGGTTTTATAGCATTAGGGGTGTAAGGGAATATCGATAATGAAGTATCGCAATATTTTGTTTTGCATTACTGTGTCACAATTTTCAAAAACCCACTATTATACAGTACAGGCCAAAAGTTTGGACACACCTTCTCTTTTTCAATGCGTTTTCTTTATTGTCATTATTTTCAATTTACATTGTAGATTCTCACTGAAGCCATCAAAACTATGAATGAACACGTGGAGTTTTGTACTCAACAACAACAAAAAAAAAATATATATATATATATATATATATATATCTAGTTTCTTCAAAATAGCCACCCTTTGCTCTGATTACTGCTTTGCACACTCTTGACATCATTCTCTCAATGAGCTTATCAAAGAGGTGGTCACCTGAAACGGTCTTGAAGGAAGGAGTTCCCAGAGGTGTTTAGCACTTGTTGCTCCTTTTCCTTTACTCTGTGCTCCAGCTCACCCCAAACCATCTGGATTGGGTTCAGGTCCGGTGACTGTGGAGACCAGGTCATTTTTTTGTTAAGTACATAAAACTCCACATGTGTTCATTCATAGTTTTGGTGCTTCAGTGAGAATCTACAATGTAAATAGTCATGAAAATAAAGAAAATGCATTGAATGAGAAGGTGTGTCCAAACTTTTGGCCTGTACTGTATATTATTAAAGGAGAAATCTGATGTAAAATGGACTTGGGTTGTAGTGAAACATGGTAACGATTACAAACTTTTGTGGAATAGCCCTTCTTGATTATCCCCAAGCTTTTAGACAATGCTCCCAACAAGCTTACAATGCTAGTGATAGGGGCATAGAGTTGCCCATGCGATTCTATGGAAATGCATGAAGATATTTTCAGCAACAGCTGGAATTAAAGCATTTCCACTAAATTAGTTTTGCTATCTGTTCCTCTATCCTACGTATTTGTTTGTGATCATCAGTGGGTTTATTGTAATTTAATTTCAAGATGGAAATAAGGACGGAGATCCCAGGTGAATGCATTGGTGAGGCTATAGATGGATGCTAGCTGGCTGCTATGTTATTCCAGATGGTTGCACTGGTCTTGCTAAGTGGACACTTGTTGGGTGAAATGAAAATCTTGGATACTGTTTAATTAATTCAGAAAAACAGATTGCTTTGAGAGAGTGATTTGTGACTTATATTGCTGTTTTACATGCTTTATGGGTCAGTTTCCTGGACAGGGATTAAACCTAGTCTTAGACTAAAATCTCCATTCAAAATTCTGTTTAGTCCAAGACCAGACTCTTTCCCAGTTTAGAAAACTAACCCTATATGATTCTCATTTTCGGATTTAAATTGAAACTCTATAACTTTTTCAGGGATGACGACGACATCAACGATGTGGCTTCTATGGCTGGGGTCAACCTGAATGAAGAGAGTGCCCGTATCTTAGCAACCAACTCGGAGCTGGTGGGAACGCAGATCAGATCGTGTAAAGACGAGGCCTTCCTGCCTACGGGTCTGCTGCACCGGCGCATCCTGGAAACAGGTATAACACTCAAACGTGCACACACACACCCAGACAGACATGATAGACACACCCAGATAGACACTTCTAACACACTGTTATAGTGATCACCATACACACACTGACAGAACAACTGTCTAAAGTTCGGCCAATCCTGCAGAAGGAAGAAAAACTGATAAGCAGTGGAGAACAGATGGAAAGAGCTTCTGACAACCTATAAACGATTAAAACATTAAATTAGTCGAGCAAGATGCAGCAACATGGTCAAAGTGATCAAAACTGGGCGTCTGTGTGCATTCTATCAGTGTAAAGTGTGTGGAGAGGAAGCAGGACTTGTGGACTTTGTGGAAACACCCGCAAACTTTGGAGCTTCTTTTTGTGATTGAAAATTTTGAATTTTGAATTTGAGTTCCATTATTACTGTCAGCCACATCGGTGGCATCGGTGTGGATTTCCCACAGTTGGAGTCCAGAGACCATGGCCCAATTCCAGTTCACCCTTTGGCCCTACCACTTAGCCCCTCCCCTCTGTATAGCATGTGCAGGCCTAGGGGTAGGGTGTCCCTAGGGAGTGTTAGGGCCACATATCCCTTCAAACTAAAAATTTTCAGAGACACCTAAAAACAGAACACGAAGAGAATCACTGGCAAGATAGTGGTACGAGCAACCTTGTTAAAAATTACGATAACCACTAAATTACCATAGTTTCATGTGTAGTTTTATGGCTATGGCAATGTTTTATGGCCATCTTTCTTATAACAAGCATAAAAAGTTATAGTACTTCTTCTCAGTAGCTAGCTAGCTAAGTTTTCCGCTTCACCTTAAATGCTGCAACAGTGTAGGCTGGAGCATTTAAGGTGCAATGTAAAAATAAAATGAAATAAAAGCTAATAAAAGCTAATTTCAGCTCCCCATCACAGAGAAATTACAGAATGGGCACTAATAATTAATTGAGTGATGCATTAAAGTTAACTAGTCATCCAGCAGCTAGGTTGTTGAACTTTAGCGCTCCACTGCTATATAGTTATATATCTGTATCGGGTGCTTAAAGGGTTGTCCCATTTCTTAAGAGGAAGGATTTCACCCCTTCCCCTTCTAACACTGTTCCAGTGGGAAGAGTTACACTCAAAAACAAAGGGTAGGGATACAAAAGAGAAAAGGGATTGGGCTCATCAGTCTTCTAAAACCTAAACTTTGATAAAATTGAGTTCAGTGAAGTTAGCCCAGTCTTCTAAAGCTATTAAAATAGCCTGGGTCAAAATATTATTTTGTCACACTCTTGACACAGGCCTTTATCTAAAAGGAGTAGAATCAAATGATCTGATTAACTGAAGGTGTAGGCAATTTTACCACAGGTGGTCATGCAGCATCATGATGAGATGATTTAGGCAAAAATTGCCACAAATTGCCAAAAAAATATTTTAGGAAGGTACATATAATATACAAAATAAATACTAATTCTGCAGCTTTTCATACACAATATTATTAGTTTTGTTAAATTTTTGTCAGCAGTTGCCTTAAAATAAAATGAAAGTTATGTATAATATAGCTCCACTGGAAAACTGAGACAAGTAACCAACTACACACCCACACATAATATTTTATTTCCAGAAGTTTACTTATCATGTTTATTTTTACCACTTACCTTTAAGAGGAGACTCCATCATCTTCAGCACTGTCAGTCTCCCCGTCAGCCATAAGAGCATTAGCTTCAGCATGATCAGTGGTTATTGTAGAGCTGCTCACTCTGTTCGTCATAAACTCATCTCTGCTGAATGTAGGCCAGGCTCGAAACGCTCGCGGCTGAAAGAGCAACTCTCCCTCTTTCAGCTCACCCCTCTTTGGCTTAGCTTTGTTTTATTTTTGCTTTATTTTTCCTCGTATTTGTTTAGCGTTTGTGATTGCATCTGTCGTGTCATCATCAGCACAGACAACAGTTGGTGTTGGTGCTGTGCATTGCTTTTGGCAGGGTGTGTGTTTTGAATGCAGTGAATGCAGTGATTCTCCTAACAGGCTCGTCTCCTGGTCTAATGACTCTGGCAGTGGCTCGCTCGGCTCCGTCAGTTAATCCGCGGGCCACGGCATGAATAGTTTATGGGCCTGCCGTTTGAAGACTCGCTGTCAGGTTGTCCTGTGGACTGCAGGAATGCAGCGCTCTGATACGAAAGCAGCTCATATCTTTCCTCTTCATTTTCAAATCAAAGACTGAGGCTAGACCAGCAGGCCTCAGCTTTTCTCATAAGGACCGGCTAGCTGCGGAGCTGCATATTACTGAAGGAGACCTTGAATGTTTCCACTGCTCTGTGGTCTGAGGGTTCTCATTTTTACTTCAGTGTAATAAAGGAATAATAACAGTAATAATATTCAGTAGTGATTTGGTTACTTTAAAAAATGTTTATAATTTTGTTATAATTATAATTTATGTTTACAGCATAGGCTACACCGTAGGCTATGTCTTAGAGTATGTGGCTATGCCTAGAGTATGCGTAGGCTATGCTTATGGTAAGTTTGACTTAAAGACACAGATGAACACAGTGATATTTAATTAGTGAAATAAAGTTTATAGGATTTACAGAAAGTGTGCAATAATTCAAAATGTGTAAAAAAAAATGGTTTGTTTGGTAAGCCCATTGACCCTTTTCCTACATACACAGGTGAATCCAATTATCAGAAAGGGTTAATATGGCCAATTGCAAGTTTCTCTCTTGTTTAAACCTTCTCTGAAGAGCGGCAACATTAGAGCCTTAAAACACAACAACTCTCAAATGACCTGAAAACAAAGATTGTTCAACATCATAGTTCAGAGGAAGATATAAAAATCTCAAAATCTCAGAGATTTCAGCTCTCAGTTTCCACTGTGAGGAACATAGTGTGGAAATGGAAGAACCACAGAAACAGTTCTAGTTAAAACCTGAAGTGGCAGAACAAGAAAAATCTCAGATAAGCAGAGGAGAAGGATGATGAGAACAGTCATAGTCAACCCACAGACCTCCAGAGCTCCAAACACCTATATCATCATCTTACTGCAGATGGAGTAACTGTGCATCATTCAGCTATTCAGCACACTTTACACAAGGAGAGGATGTATGGGAGAGAAATTAATGCAAAAGAAGCCTTTTCTGAGCACACGCCACAAACAGAGTCGCTTGAGGTATGCTAAAGCTCAAGCATATTTTAACAAGCCGGCTTCATTTTGGAATAAGGTTCTGTGCACTGATGAATCTAAAATTGAGTTATTTGGAGGGCGGTTATTAATGCATGGAGGAAAAAGAATACAGCATTCCAACACAAACACTTTACTGCTCCCCGCAGTAAAATTTGGTGGTGTTCCATCATGCTGTGGGGCTGTGTGATCAGTGCCGGTACTGGGAATCTTGTTAAAGATGAGGGTCTCATGGATTCCAGTCAATATCAGCAGATTCTCCAGAACAATGTTCAAGAATCAGTGAGAAAGTTGAAGGTAAAGCACCAGGGCTTTACGACAAGACACTGACCCTAAACACTAAACACTGCTCTAAATCTACTAAAGCATTCATGCAGAGGAACAAGTACAGCGTCCTGGAATGATCATCTCAGATCATCTCAGTCCCCAGACCTGAATATTATTGAAAATCTGTGGTGTGATTTAAAGCGTAAAGGCTGTTCTTGTTCAGAAACCATCAAACCTGACTGAACTGGAGATGCTTTATAAAGAAGAATGGTCCAAAATACTTTCAACCAGAAACCAGACTCTCATTGGAAGCTATAGGAAGAGATTAGAGGCTGTTATTTCTGCAAAAGGAGGATCTACTAAATATTGACGTAATTTTTATGCCGGGGTGCCCAAAATTATGCACCTGCCTAATTTCAATCAATCAATCAATCAATCAACCTTTTTTTTCACTCGGGGAAAAAACATTGAGGGTGACCCTTATTTACAATGTTGCCGAGCCTTTATAACAGCAAAGGGATTGAACACATTTAATAAATTAGAAATAATAAGAAATACAATAGTAAAAAATAATAAAAAAAAGAAGTACTCATTTTAAATCAACATTTAATAAAAATATATATGTAAAACAGAAAATTCTAAAATACCATAAAAAAAAAAAAATTGACACATAAAAAGTAAAACAATTATAAAATATAAAATAAGTAAATAGATAATAGTAAAAGTTAAGTAAAATGTTAAAAATGATAAGTGATTAAATGAATAATAGAACTAAGAACAAGAATAAAAAATTAAATAAAAAATAAAAGTAATAATAAATAAACAAAAAAATAAATTAAATTAAATAAATAATAATAGAAATCTAAAAAATAACCAAAAAAAAGATAAACTAATAAAAAAGTAATTTAAAACAGTCACAGGCTTTCTGATGGTGATTAGAAACTAAAAGTTTAAAATGATTCAGTGATCCCAGCGAGCTGAGCTTCAGTGATTCCTGTAGTGAATTCCAGCTCGCTAGTGCACTGTAGCTAATAGCAGATTTTAGAATTTAGTTTAAATAGTTATTGCACACTTTCTTTAAAACCTAAAAAAATAATTTTACTTCTCAAATATAACTGTGTTCATCTGACCAAGAGTTGCCCATATTAGTCTGAATTTGTTATCATTTATTGTACCAGGTAACCTTTATCTTCCTTCTGGAGAGCAACTTTATTGCAACCATGTCTTTTACAATGAGTGTATTTTTATAAGGACATACCTGAGGAAGAGTCTAAAATGTTTAAGGTGATTTTTTTTCAGTTTTTCTGGACATACTTTTGACTTTTACATTGAAAATGAAACACAGGATACATGCCGCGTTCTTGTTAACTTTCGTACATGATTACAAAGTTGCTTTAAATACCACACAGTTGTACGTGTCCTTTCTCATCACTTTCTTCTCCTCCTCTCCTCTCCTCTGCTTTCCTCTCCTGTCCTCTCCTCTCTTCTCTCCATCTCAGCATGCACTGGCTCTCAATTAAGCCTGTGCGGTGGATGTGAAGGAGCCCGAGGCTTTGCTGCAGTTACAGTACACCTCCATGTGGTTGTTATTGTGCACCCCTGAGCGCCGGGCTGCTTGCAGAATGGAAATGCGCTGGGCTCTGGAGTGCTGGTGTGTGTGTTTGTAGGGGGGGAGAGGGGGAGGACGAGGCGCCCCCTGCTGGGTAGAAGGCGGTGGGCTTGTGTCAGTGATTGGGTGAGGAAAGCTCCAGGGTGACAGCAGACTAGCGGAGGCCCCTCAGTCTGCCAGCTCTGCTCAGGCAGAGCACAAGTGTGAAAACACACGTGTACACACACACACACACTTAGTGATACACAAACACAAAGGTGGATTTGTACTTGCTGAGCGATACTGACCTGATGGAGGACCTCAATGAGAACATTGTAAATGACTTTAAATCAACAGGAGCTGAGAGATGATCAGTTCTGAGATTTAAGATTATCTCTCAGATCTTAGATCAGCTCTCAGTTATTGAATCAGCTCTCAGATCTTAGATCAGCTCTCACATCTTAGATCAGCTTTCAGATTTTAGATCAGCTCTCAGATCTTAGATCAGCTCCCAGATTTTGAATCAGCTCTCAGATCTTAGATCAGCTCTTAGATCTTAGATCAGCTCTTAGATCTTAGATCAGCTCTCAGATCTTACATCAGCTCTCAAATCTTAGATCAGCTCTAAGATCTTAGATCAGATCTTAGATCTTAGATCAGCTCTCAGATCTTAGATCAGCTCTCAGATTTTGAATCAGCTCTCAGATCTTAGATCAGCTCTCAGATCTTAGATCAGCTCTCAGATTTTGAATCAGCTCTCAGATCTTAGATCAGCTCTCAGATTTTGAATCAGCTCTCAGATCTTAGATCAGCTCTCATATCTTCGATCAGCTCTTAGATCTTCAATCAGCTCTCAAATCTTAGATCAGCTCTCAGATCTTACATCAGCTCTCAAATCTTAGATCAGCTCTAAGATCTTAGATCAGCTCTTAGATCTTAGATCAGCTCTTAGATCTTAGATCAGCTCTCAGATTTTGAATCGGCTCTCAGATCTTAGATCAGCTCTCACATCTTAGATCAGCTCTCAGACCTTAGATCAGCTCTTAGATCTTAGATCATCTCTCAGATTTTGAATCAGCTCTCAGATCAGCTCCCAGATCTTAGATCAGCTCACAGATCTTAGATCAGCTTTCAGATTTTGAATAAGCTCTCAGATCTTAGATCAGCTCTCACAACTTAGATCAGATCTTAGATCAGCTCTTAGATCTTAGATCAGCTCTCAGATCTTAGATCAGGTCTCAAATCTTAGATCAGCTCTCAGATCTTAGATCAGCTCTCAGATCTTAGATCAGCTCTTAGATCTTAGATCAGCTCTTAGATCTTAGATCAGCTTTCAGATTTTGAATAAGCTCTCAGATCTTAGATCAGCTCTCACAACTTAGATCAGCTCTCAGATCTTAGATCAGCTCTTAGATCTTAGATCAGCTCTCAGATCTTAGATCAGGTCTCAAATCTTAGATCAGCTCTCAGATCTTAGATCAGCTCTCAGATCTTAGATCAGCTCATAGATCTTAGACCAGCTCTCAGATATTAGATCAGCTCTCAAATCTTAGATCAGCTCTCACATCTTAGATCAGCTCTTAGATCTTAGATCATCTCTTAGATTTTGAAAGAGCTCTCAGATCTTAGATCAGCTCTCAGATTTTGAATCAGCTCTCAGATCTTAGATCAGCTCTCAGATCTTAGATTAGCTCTTAGATCTGCTCTTAGATCTTAGATCAGCTTTCAGATCTTAGATCAGCTCTCACATCTTAGATCAGCTCTCAGATCTTAGATCAGCTCTCAGATCTTAGATCAGCTCTTAGATCTTAGATCAGCTCTCAGATCTTAGATCAGCTCATAGATCTTAGATCAGCTCTTAGATTTTGAATCAGCTCTCAGATCTTAGATCAGCTCTCAGATCTTAGATCAGCTCTTAGATCTTAGATCAGCTCTCAGATCTTAGATCAGCTCTTAGATCTTAGATCAGCTCTTAGATTTTGAATCAGCTCTCAGATCTTAGATCAGCTCTCAGATCTTAGATTAGCTCTCAGATTTTGAATCAGCTCTCAGATCTTAGATCAGCTCTCAGATCTTAGATCAGCTTTTAGATCAGCTCTCAGATCTTAGATCAGCTCTCAAATCTTAGATCAGCTCTCAAATCTTAGATTAGCTCTTAGATCTCACATCTACCATTCAAAGTTAAATCAGCCCTGAAGTCTTTTATTAGGATCTAAGATTCTTCTTTTAGATCTAAGATTATTCCATCAGATCTAACAGTCTTACATCAGATCTAACATTCTTACATCTGATCTAACATTCTTACATCAGATCTAAGATTTTTACATCAGAACTAAGAACACAAACAAGTCTCAGATCAAAGTTTCTATGTTCTACTATGATTATGTCTGAAGGAGTATGTTCTCAGAAGGTTTATCTAAAATCAGTTTTTGTATCTAAGACTTGGGAATCAGCTCTGAATCTTAGATTAACTATCTAAGATTTAAGATTAACCTATCCATTCTAAGTTTCTTACATCAGATATAAGATTCTTATATCAGATTTAAGATTGTAAAAAACTCATCAAAGCTTTTAGGTTCAGCTCTCAGATTTAGATTTTAAGATTAGCTCTCTGAGATTCTGAGATCTGAGATTCTTGAAGCTAGTATGTTTAGATCAGCCTTCACACAGGAGTCTAAGGGTGTACTCACACTAGGCCCGGTTGGGTTGAATCGTGCCGGAGCACGGTTCGGCCCCCTCCCCACTCCCCCGCAGGTCTGCACTCACACTGCGCTAAACGATCCGTGCCCGAGCACGCTTTCGTCATCAACAGGTGACTTTTGTTTTGAAGAACAGTATGTGCGCGCAAAACAATGGAGTTCAGGATTGTACTGTTGTTTTTGTTTCTCTGGAGTCGTTTTGGGCGTGCAAATACGCAACTGAACCAGAGATTCATTGATTGTGCAACACAGCGATTTACTGCTAATCGTGCTGCACGTGTAAGAAGGTTTTTACACAAGCAACAGACATCCAGGGAGAAATTTGCAGCTTTACTCGCGGACTACAATTCACGTTCATCAGTAAGGTAAGAGACGTACTTGCTATATACATAAATAGTGACCAAAGGAGCGAAACATAAAACTCAAGTAATAATAAAATGTGTTTGTTGTTTAGGACTTGTAGATAGTAGTCCTAATTTATTATGGGTAACACTAACCATTATGGTGCTCTTTAGAACCCTTTTCAAAAATATTTTATGCAGAATTGTGTATAAAACGTCCTCCGTTTACAGTAGCGTCGCATCACTGACGCCATCTTGATCCGTGCCCGGGCACGGTTTGCGGGTCCAAGTGAACTGTGCTCGGGCCCACCTCTCCAAGCGGGCCCGGGCACGGTTCAGCGTACCGTGCCCGGGCACGGTTCGGAGCGATCAGACTAGCCAAACGAACCGTGCTTTGGGAGGTAACCGTGCCCGGGCACGGTTCGGATTGCCTAGTGTGAGTACACCCTAAGATGATCTGACAGATTTAAGATCAGCTCACTTACCTTAACTCACACTGAGATCACCCCCCTCCTGACGCTGGTGTGCACAGCTCTTCTTTTTCTCCTTGCTTCCAGCAGGAAGATGGAGGGTCTGTATTGTTTGTTGTGTATGAAAGAGGCCACTGCCGGGTCCCTACTGTGTGGCTGAACATGGCACTCTCTCACAGCTGGAGCTGTCTGCAGAGCCTGTCTAAACTAACTGATGACACGCTGCTGTCTCACCGGAGACACTCAGCACAACAGTACAGTTCAGAAAACACAGCTATAGAGCGATCACAACAAGCCTAAAAAAAACAACACAGGCAAAGCACAGAGTAGACAATGTTTTACAGTATGTGTTGACATTTCATACACTAGAAACGTTAATATCATAAACACGGTCGTTCAGACAGGTTGGGCGATATTTTGGCTTGGTGGCTTGCATGTTTGCCTTTTAGCACTGGGTTCTTGGGTTCAATTCCCTGTCTGGGTGGATTTTCATGTTCTTCCAATGTCTATGTGGGTTTTCTTCCACAGTCAAAAAATATTTGGTTACTCCAAATTTCTCTGATATGTTTAAGTAAGTAAGTATGTACCTACCTTACCAGTTTTCATGTTTGGACACACCTTCTTATTCAGTGATTTAGTTTTTTTTCCCCTAAATTGTAAATGAATGCTAAAGTCATCCAGACCATAAAGGAATCATAGAGTAACTTAAAAGTGTTAAACAAACCAAAATACGCTGTGAAGAAACATTTACATGGTTCTTATCTGGGGAGCTGTTCACTGTGATGAACTTATTCTGTTCAACAGAGGTAACTCATGTTCTTTCTTTCCTGAGTTGGTCCTGATGAGAGCCAGTTTCATCATTTCCATCATTTTTGACTGCACTTGAGGATACTTTCAAAGTTCTTGTTTTTGTTTTTTAGATTAAAGACCTTCACTCCTAAAGTATTTTTTTCTTTACTTAGTTGAGTAGTTCTTTAAATAATATGGATTAGAAATAGGCCTATTCATTGTATACCATCAACTCTACCTCTTCACAACTTTACACCTCTCAACTGATGCTTTCAAACACATTAAGAGACAAGAAATTCAAGTAATTAACTCTTGATGAGTTCAGCACAGCTGTTAACTGAAAGCTGAACATTCCAGGTGACTTTACCTCATTAAGCTGACTGAGAAAATCCAGCCAAGATGTGAAAAGCAAAAGGTCTCTATCTAAGCAAAAGGTGCTACTTTGAATCATGTAAAATATAAAACAGATTCTGGGGCAGGGTGGGGCGTTAAGGCATAAGGTTTTGTGCTGTGGTCCAAGGAGCCGGGGGGCTGGGGGACCCCATTTTGCTTTGGGCCCTCAAAAGCCTCGAAACAGCCCTGTGGTGTGTCTCCAAAATCAACCGACATTTTTGGACCTATAACAAGCCAAGCCCAGTTTTTGAGGCCTAAGCTTGTAGGTTGCCACCATAACTGCTGACCTAGGATCAGTTTTCAGCATTGGTTTCCTCCCAGCATGTGATGCTGTTACTGAAAGCAGTGCCTCAGGGGGTTAACGTTTAAGTCCACTTCTGGGAAGAGAGGATGACAAGTTGATTTTTGGCAATATTTGAGGGCATGTGTTTCCTGCGTTCTTTGTTTGTGTTCGGGCTGGACTCGTCAACTCTCTGACCTCAAAAGTAAATTAGATTCAAATAAACACTCTGTGTTCTGAACTGTACATGCACGTGCTGTTACAGATGTTACAAATATGTTTTCCCAAGAAGGAAAATGTTCCTGTTTCCTTTGCTTTGATTGTGAGTTAGACTGTGTTGCTGTGTTTTTGTTGATTTTTCTGGATCGGCAGCGGCAGGAAACTCCAAAGTATGATGATTACCTTGTTGCTAGAGAGAGCTGTCGTACTCAAGTCTGGTCTCGAGACCGATTTTAAGATGATCTTAAGCTCGTCTCGGTCATATTTGGAATTGGTTTTGTCTCGAATGAGGTGGACACGTAAAGTGTTGGAGAAAAAGATGAGTTCAGTGCTTCTGTCTGCTAAAATGTTAAAGTGAAACTGAAATTGAGATATTTGTCATATATATAGCTTAATGTTAGATTAAAAAAATATATATATAGTGAAATATATAGTTAGAATACTGTAAATATACAGTGCCAGTCAAAAGTTGGGACACACCTCTTCTCATTCAATATATATATATATATATATTTATAATTTTTACTATATTATATTATTTATATTATTTATATTAACTATATTAAAGCTATACAGGAACACATGCAGAATTATTCTGCAAACAAAATATGTAAAACAAACTTCTTCTAGTATCACACAGAGGACAGATCTGCACACTCTTGGTATTTTCATCTCAGTGTCTTCATGAGGGAGTGTCACCTGGAATAGTTTTTTTTCAGCATCTTAAAGGAGTTTCTGGAGGTGCTGAACAATAGTATAGCTCATCCCAAACCACCAGGTTTAGGTCAGGGGATTGTGAAGGACAAACACTATTTTATGTTTCTATGTTAATTGTTTTCATGTACTTAATGTTATAGTATAGACTTGCGTGGACTTCCTACTAAATTGTTCCGTACGTTCAGAGCTGAAAAGTTCCGTACGCACAAAAAAATCCGGATTTATCAAACCGTGCGTAGGCAGAATCCCAAGTACTTTCTCTTAGTACATCGCAATCAACCTGAAATTAAGCCAAGTGCACGAACACATCACACCTGCCATGTCTCCTCCCTCAATTACGCAGAGTATAATGTTATCTTCTAAGTAATTAAACAAATACCCAGTGCAACATTTTAAGCATATTTATATCATCTAGGCTAAGTGGAAACACATTCAATGATTATTTCAGTAAGCGTCTCATTAATTTACTTTATTTTACCCAATAATGGCTTACTACAATGTGTGCGTGAAAGATATCTTAATAGTTTTAATTTCAATGCATTGCCTCTAAGTGTCGCCACATGACAAAAACACATTAGAAACATACGTACGCCTGAAATGAAAGTGTTGTGGGGAAACGCACTTTTTCACATTCAAGTCACATTTAGTACATCTGACCGTGAGCGTGAAATATGGCTTACGCAATGTTTTTGTGCGTACGCACCTTTAATACATGAGGCCTTTGGTCTCAGTCACTACCGGTTTGGTCTTGACTTGGAATCGACATTTTCTGGTCTTGGTTTTAATTTGGACTCTTGACTACAGCACAACTTGTCTCATTCTTCTAAGAAGTCTTTTTTTTTTTTTTTTCTTAGATTTTTCTGTATTGCCACTCATTATCTTTTCACCATCTCACCATTTCAGGCTGTTGAGGAAGTGTGCACTGTACGTACGGAACGGCTGATTTAAATAATTGCTGTGATTTACTTAAAAGAACAGTAGAAGGGGAAATTATGTTAATTTGGAAATGAAATAAAAGGATGTAACAAGATAGTAACCAACCAAAGACTGGAGTCCTGCGTGCCGAACCTCTGGAAGTGGATGGCTGCGAGGAAGCCTAATTATCCTCTAAAGTGAAGGTGGTCACCCACGTTAACACACAGGAAAGGCAGAAAGGAGCTTTTTAATTCTGTTTTTTTTTCTTTTTTCTTCTTTCAGATCAGCTTCACGTAGCATTCCTACGGCTATGTGCGTTAATGAGGATGCTGTATGATATTTTGTGAGACTTTTCACATTCCTAGCACATATACAGTACAGCAGCTCTTGAAACATGTATTATGAGGACTTGTTTCTTTATTGGAGGGATTGGGGGCTGTTAAGCAATCGAGTATTGTGTCCCAGATAAGAACATTGGTCAGGAATGCGTGTCTTATCTGTAGTGTATGAGTGCATTTTCTTTATATAATACATTTATAAAGAGTCAGGTTACATGTAGTCCATGTGTCCATATGTAAGAAGGTTTGGGGACACCTAGATTTACCAAAAAAAATAGCACTTCTTTGTTTAAGTTGCAGTAACTTGAAATAAAGTCTGTCCAGTTGTGCCGAAACGGATCACAAAGCTCACGGTTAGATCGGGTGACGTTTTTGAGTCATGGATTAGACCATTTTACGGATCAGCAAAAAAGACCAGAAGAAAAACATCTATGAGCAATTTTACCTTTCACTGTCTGTAACAAATCACACAGTTTCAGGATCCAAGAGCAAGATTTACTGAAGCAAGCAGCCACAAAAATACAAAAAGAGCTGTCCAAAAACAATCCTGGGTCAGCACAGAATTCAAAATACCAAAAGATCAGAGGGCAGGGGGAAATCTG